>NC_045541.1:40885268-41163030 GCF_009769535.1 Thamnophis elegans
TCAGAAATACAAAACAACATTATAAATTTATTAGTACTGTCCCTGCTGATTTTATAGACTTTCTGTGGAATGAAAAGCCAAAAGTAAAAACTTGCTCAGACATACACAGGAGAATATAAACCATAATCAAATGCTAATTTTGCCAAACTACACTTTACTAGATACCTTTTTCCTCTATCCAAGCTCTCTGCCTTCAGTCAGATGTTACTACATTTGTTGTCAAAATAAAGTCAATTAAACCATCTAGTGCAGGGGTGTCAAACTCAGACCCCAGGAGTCAGATCCTGCCCATGGTTATGCTTAGATCTGGCCCGGAAGGCCCACTCTATAAACACCGAAGGACCAACCCATGGCACTTCTGCCAGTGAAAACAGAGCTCGGGGAAGGCCACAGGCAGCCTCCCAAGCTCCATTGTCACTGGCAGAGGGTTGCAGGAGGCCATCACAGCAAAAAAAAACAGAGCTCGGGAGCCCATTTTTGCTGGCAGAGCACTTGGGCCAGTGGTGAAATTCTTTTTTTTTTAAACTACCAGTTCTGTGGGCATGGATTGATGGATGTGGCAGGGGAAGGATACTGTAAAATTTCCATTCCCTCCCCAATCTGGGCCAGCCAGAGTGGCATTTGCTGGTTCTCCGAACTACTCAAAATTTCTGCTATCGGTTCTCCAGAACCTGTCAGAACCTGCTGAATTTCACCCTGGCTTGGGCCACCACAGGCACCCCCAACATGAGTGATGTTGAGCAGGTCATGCTCTCCCTGCCCACGCCCAGCCTGGCCCCCTGAGGTTAAACACAGCCCTGATGTGGTCCTCAAGGAAATTGAGTTTGATACCCCTGATCTAATCCAAGCTCTAACATGTGAAAAAGGCACTCATTAAAAGAAACAAATGAATCTAAACTACAATTACCCAATGAATATATTTCTAATTGATAATATTATTCAAATGCAAAGGCTCTTTAATATTCACCTGAAAAATGACTACACTTTAACAATAGCAGAACTAAAATTCAACCTGTAAAAATAGAAATGCAGAATAATCTACTGTAAATATTCATTCTGGCATCCCAAATAGCCTTCAATAATTCTTCAAAAAGTGGTTTTTTTAAAAAACCACGTAGATATCTTTTAATTCTCTACTGCATGTCCCATTTTGAACCAAAGCCAAACAATATAGTGAGATTCTCTAAAAGGCTTCCGAAGGTCAAGTGCAACTGAAACATAAAAGCAACATTTATCATGGGTAAAGTTTAAGTGTAGGAATGTTTCATGCCAGTTTTAGAAGCAATTCTTTTCCAGGGTAAGGACAGGGAAGACAAACTTTTTTTTTAATATGCAGGACAACTGAGAGGTTAATCACCATAAGTAAAATACTTATTTTTAATTTGATTTGATGCATCATTATACTGTTTGCTTGACATGAATAAACATTTGTGGTTGTCTATACATGGGAAAGAATGCTTGTGGCAAGTCTGCCTGCAGGTAATCCAATATTTAGGGGGTGCTAGGATGGATGGATGGATGGATGGATGGATGGATGCACGGACGGACAGACAGAAGATAGATAGATAGATAGATAGATAGATAGATAGATAGATAGATAGATAGATAAATAGATAGAAGAGAGAAAGAGACAGACAGACAGGCTAATAGATGAGAGATAGATAGATAGATAGAAAAACAGACAGACAGAGAGAGGAGAAGAAAGAGAAGAGAAAGAGAGAGCGAGACAGACAGACAGACAGGCAGGCAGGCAGGCAGACAGACAGATAGACAGAAAGACAGACAGGCAGGCTTAATAGATGATAGCTGGATGGATGGATGGGTGGATGGATGGAAGGATAGATTAGATAGGTAGGTAGACAGACAGACAGATAGATAGATAGATAGATAGATAGATAGATAGATAGATAGATAGATAGATAGATAGATAGATAGATAGACAGACAGACAGACAGACAGACAGACAGACAGACAGACAGACAGATAGATAGATAGACAGACTAGAATAATGGATGGATGGATGGATGGATGGATGGATGGATGGATGGATGGATGGATGGATGAATGGATGGATGGATGGATATGAGAAAGAGACAGACACACATACGCGTGCGCACACACACACCAGGAATATTAGCAGATTTCCAGGACAACTAGCTTCAAAAGAATAAGAAACCCGTTAGACTAGTCTAGATTTTACTACCCAGAGGTGAGTAATGTTATTGCCTTATTTATTTCCTGAATGTAGCTAAATATACCTATTGCTGTCTGTCACAAGAAGCAGTCACAACTATTTTTTCCTTCAGTACCCTTGACATCTTAGTCTCTTGACATCATTAGCATGCAGCTCCTCAAAGTACTAGAAGAGCTCTCATCTACGGACTTTTTGAACAAATCATATTGAGTTCTGGAACATCTACTCCCCTTTGGGATGTTTCCAAAGATATACGGTAATTCTGATGTTTATATGCATATGTATATTTTTTGTTGAAAACACAATAAAACAAAGATAATAGCAACAGCACTGATATACCGCTTTCCAGGACTTTTACAGCCCTTTCTAATCGATTTACAGAGTCAGCATATTGCCCCCAACTATTTGGGTCCTCATTTTACCCACCTTGGAAGGATGGAAGGCTGAGGTCAACCTTGAGCCCAGTGAGATTTGAACTGCCAAATTGCAGGTAGCTGGCAGTCAGCAGAAGTAGCCTGCAGTACTGCACTTTAATCACTGCCACCACCGTGGCTCTAATAGGAAATGGGTGAGGGAATGAGTGGAGGAAAAGAGAGTGAAAGAGAAGTGTAAGGTATGGTTATTGTGGTGAGATAGCAGCAAACAAATTAAATTAATAAACAAATAAACAAATAAGTGAATAATATAAATGAAAAAAGAAGGAAAAACATTCTTCCATTTTTTTCAGTGCAGTAGAATAAAAACAACAAAATACAACCTCAACTTTACTTTCATACTTAGTATTGTATTAGTTACTTGATAACAGCAAACCAATCTAATGAATAAATCCAGAAGTCATTTTTCTGTCTCAAATTCAAAGTCTAGAAACAGTTTTCTGAGTAGAAACAAGTTAGATATATTCTTTTACTTAATTAAAGCAGTTAATTTGACCATCTCATAACTCTGAAATGATCAAGCTTGTTTTCTGATTGTTGATGTTTAACCAGAAAATAGGCTTCTTTATTGGATGAAACCAGACATGTTGACCTCCTTCTCTGAGGCCATCTGGAATTCAGGGACGTGCAGTCACTAGAGGCAGGGGAGGTGGGGCCTCACCAGTCTCCTGAGGGAAAGGAAAGAATTTAAAGAATTTTTTTAAAAATAATTAAAGCCAAGGTAGTTGCTACCAGATTCCAAGTCACAGTGACTTGGAGTCTGTGCTTAGTGTTAACTATAGGAGGAGTGAGAGACTCGGGGCCTCCTTTGCATAAGGAATTTTTCGCCTTTTAAAAGTTAAGAAAGGGTTAAAAGCAAAAAAATTGTATGCAAAGGAGGCACTGATTCTCCCGCCTCCTGATCTGGGAGCAGCGAATCATGCCTTGCAGTTGGTTGAGTACACTTACATTGGCGGGAGAAGTCATTCTTCGAGCAAACTTCAGCCTGAACGGAAGGTAAGCGGATCGCTGGCCGGAGGGACGACTCGCTGGCCTTTTTGGCCCTCAGGTGCGTGTCAAGATAGACCTCGATGATCGAGGCTCAATCTCGACCAGGCGAACCGCGAGTGGCAGGGAGGGAGGGAGGGAGGGGCTGCCTGTCTGCATGCCTGCGTAGAGTTCAGCTGTCCCGTTTTGCAACAATTCAAAAAGCCAAAAGGGGGGAAACGTGGCATGGGAAATCTGGCTCTGGTGACCTAACGGCCGGGTACTTCAAACACCCCAAAGCTTTCCGAAGCCCCTCCCCTCCACTCAGCTCTTGCCTTGCAGCAGCATGATGCAGTTGGCGGTGGTCACTTCACAAGCCGCGTGCAAGACTGTCTGTCCACCGGGCGCCAGAATCCACCTTGGCTCCGCGCAGCAGCTGGTGGCGCAACAGTCTAGGTAGCCGCGGCTGGCCGTGATGTGCAGCGGTGGCGTGAGCTCCTGCTCGTACATCAGAGACCACAGCCCTGTGGAGAGAAGGTGGAGGGTCAGCCACCTGAGCCACAGGGCAGCTTCTGGGATGGGCGCCTTCCCAGCCCCAGCTCCCTACCCCGGCAGAGGAGAATGGCCAGGGCAGGAGGTGGGCCTCCGCTTCCCAGCTTCCGCCCTCCCCTTTCTACGTGGAGCTGGCCGGCCCCACTCCGCATGCTCTCTCCCCATGCACTCAGCTGGCGGGCACTGGAGCGATACTGCTGCCACTCGTGGGAATCGCTAGTATCAAAGATGGAGTTGGGACCCACGCTGCTCTCGAGGTCGCTCAGGCAGCAGAGAAGGTTGCAGTCCTTTGCCCGTCACAGGGCCTGTCAGAAGGCCTGTGTCCCTCCCCGCGCCCTGCATTTCGAGATGGGTTCCATGGCTGTGCCTCTTCCCTGGAGGGAGATGGACGATCTCCCCGGCGGCGTGGGACTTTAATCCTGAACACCTGGCCTGGCGCACTGGGGAAGGGCAACACCTGGGCCAGCAGGAGTGCATTCAAGTGCGCCCAAGGGGAGACGGCATGGGGGGGCTTCCCTGCCAATCAGAGTGGCCACCGAGCGAGTGCTTCCTCAGCCAGGGACCGCAGGAACCCGCCGCAGCCACTCCCCGGGGAGGACCTGAACGCTTGCCTTCTTCTCCCTCACGGAGCGTGCGCACACCGGTCGGCGAGATGAACGGGCCCTCCACTTCAGGGCCCCGGCAGGAGGACTTTAAAGTCCCGATCCGGTCCCACTCTATGGCGGATGCCGCCAGGGGCCCCTGCCGCCACTTAAAGCCCCGGTGGCAGGGCTTTAAAGTCCCGGCACCCGCGTTTCGCCATAGAGCAGGTCCTGGTTCCCGCGCCGGGACTTCGTCGGGTCTTTTGCGCTTTCCTCACCGGCAATGAAGCTCACCGCACATCTCTGCTGGAATGCAAAACAGAGGTTGAAAGAAGTGTTGTTAATCCAGAGTAGCTGAACTCTTTAGAGAGAGGATGCTGTTATGGATCAAGCCAGGGGTAGTATTTACTTACCTTCCCTAAGGTTTGCAAATGTGAGCGCATGCGCTCACACCTTCCGTGCATGCACTTTTTATTTAAAAAAGGGCCAAATGGGATGCCATAGTGCTGGGGTAGGTGGGCGGTGCTACCATGATTTCTGCTACTGGTTCGGGCAAATTAGTCCTCACCAGTAGAATACCACCTCTGGATCCAGCTCTTGGCTAAACTAAGAATGTGGAGTTTTTAAAACTGTTTGAGCACATGGCTTCTAAGGTGTGTTCTGAGGTAGAAGCTGCATGGATAAAACTTTTCCATACTGGAAGCTTCTAATAATCAATTCAAATAATTAATACAAGGTGGGTAGTTTTTACAATGGTTTGTTCAATGGATATAAGAAATAAGAATGCTTCTGATCAAGATTTTTTTTTAATTTGAGAATTGATGGTTTCTACATGTTTGTAATTTGCGGTTTTTTTTACTTGTTTATTGGTTGTGGGTTTTTATTGTTGTGAGCCACTAAGGGTCACTTAGATGAAATGGTGGCCATACAAATCATAATAATAATAATATTAGGGCATAAAGCAGCTGTGGTGGTTTCCAGTGGTTTTTGCCACACTGGATGCCATACCCACAAATCTTGGACAGCGTTTAGAAAATCTGTGCATTGACAAAATTTCCATCTGTCAATTGCTAAAGTCCCACTACTTGGATTGGCACATATGGTATAAAAAAATATTACAACATCTTAGTTCGTGGGAAGAACTCAATGTGAATGAGGACCATACCATCTTAAAAAGTTGACAGATAGGACTTTACATCATTGTGAACAAACAATAATAGTAATAATAGCAAATGCCATCTCTGCAAAAAAGCTGAAGAACAGTGATCCACCTACTTATCGGCCGCAAGATCACACAGACGGATTACAAACCATGGCATGACAAAGTAGCAACATGCTAATAGGAAATACTCAATAAGTGGATAAAAATTCCAAATCTTGTCCAACATTTGACTGACTGTGCAATCAACAATATAATTATAATAATAGTACTGAACAGTACCTCAGCTGTATAGCTGGAAGCTTTGCTGGTAACATGACTTGGCCATACCACCAACTCTGCCCCAATGATGGTTCTATCTAGTACCCCTGCTGCTTGCCTGAAGGCCAATCTCTTTACAGGTATTCATATTATGTATTTTGTGGAGATCAGTAATGATATCCTCTTATCTTCGCTATCGGTTTGGAACTGGGAGTGCGCTCACACACGGGGCTTCTGTATATGTGCAGAGCATCCATGATGATGTCTGGGTGGGTGGGTGGGCGGAGCCTCACACCGCCACCATTATCAGTTCGCCTGAATCGAGACGAACCGATAGACTTCGGGACACTTCTGTTGGAGATGCTGGTAGGGGTGCTTTCTTTGGAAAAATATGTGGACCATAATTGGCTACTTGTCAGTAAGTAGCTTCATAACAGGTCTTTAAGGGTGATACCAGAGGTGGGTTCCTACCAGTTCAGATGAGTAAGTAGTAACTCAGCCTGCCATGCCCCGAATCAGTTCTATTGGCGGGGCTGCCATCTTGATTCTCAGTAGGCGCATTACTATTAGTTCAGGGCACAAAAAATGTGTGCGTGCACGCTGAACTGGCAGTAATGCCGGCAGCAACCCACCCCTGGACTGTACATATGTATAAGTAAAGCATATAGAATAGAATTATGTCTGTTTACACACAATTACCTCCATGTATGGCATAACTGTCAACACATATTGGGGTGGAATCAAGGAGTATGATGCATTTCTCTGAATACTAAACCTACAATGAGAGCTAATAATTGCTACCTGTAGTTAGTTTAAACTAAGAAATGCCTCAAAGAAGTATTCTCAACCCCTTCTCAAGCTTACTCTTCATAACATATCTATTTGCTTCTAGCATTCTGTTTTGTCTATAGACAATATGTTAACAAGCCAAACACTTTCAACCAAAAGAAATCCTTCACTGACTATGAACTTCTCACCAATTTGGCAAGTAAAAGAGAATGCAACTCTTTTCAAACTTTGTGCGGCTGGACATATGGGAAGAAGAACCATCCCATGGAACTTGGCTTATAAATCCTTTTAGAGCTATCTAAGAAGAGCTTCAATCTTTACTATACTAATTCCTTGAAAGAGTTGAATTTAATACAGTATAGGTTCATTTTCTGGTTGCATTCATGCATATGTTTGTGTACTCAATGCATTCTGATACATGCATGCATGACACACTGATCTATGTTTGCATTGTATATAATTTATCAAACTCTGGGATGTAATCTGAAGAAATGCACAATAGTTTTCTTTTTTTTAATTCTGAAATCAAAGCTGTTTTTGCGGTATTGCTTAGGAATAATAGTGCAAGCTCTGAAAATAAAGACTATAATAAAGAGCAGCTGGCAACTTTAATAGGAGAAGCTGGAGAACCCTGGCCTTCACAAAAAGAAAAGCATAAAAAGAGTTGTTTTCAGCGTGGAAGTAGAAAGGGGCAAAACAGCCAAATACGCTTCTGTTACTCTGTAAACCAAAAGGCCTGAAACAGGCACTTGACAAGGTGCTGAGGGTGGTCATATAAAGGATTAAATTGTCATAGCAGCAGAAATATATGGATTACACTTGGGTTTTGAAGCTGCCAAGATCACAGAGTGATGGGAACAGGTTTCTGCCAATCATTCTGAGGTCAGATTTTTCAGAGTGCAATTCAGCATGCAGACTCCCTGTCTGTCTTCTTGCCTCCCCAATCTTTAACTGAAAGGTAGCACAGAACTTCAGATCTGTTATTTGTTAAGTCAGCATGGAATGTCTGGCTTGCTATGATTATTTAATTGGTGACAGTGCTTTTCTCTTTGACATCCTCACACTGGCATTGCCGCTTGCTCACATCTTCTCAGAGATATCCAGGTTTCCCATTCTGTACTGAGATGGGTCACACAACTTTAGTTCTACAAAAGTTGTGAATTCTCCCCAAGCCCCTATCAATTCAGTATTGGCAATATTCAATATCAATTCAGGTCTTCCCGTGCTAATATTATCACTGTAATTTGAAATTTCTAACTCTCTACCCGAGGTTCTGCCTTAGACCTAGTACTCTTCAATATCTTCATAAACTATTCAGATGAGGGAAAAGAAGGGGAGCTCATCAAATTTGTAGATGACTCCAAGCTGGTAAAAATAGTCATCACTCAGAAGATTCACTCAAGATTCAGAAGGATCTTAACAGACTTGAACACCGGGCCCTATCTAACAAAAATGAAATTGAAGAGAATTCAAGAGAAAAACCAAATGTACTGGTACAGAACAGGTGAAACATGGCTCAATAGAAATAACCGAGAGAGAGAGAGAGAGAGAACTTGGTGTCCAAGTAGACAATCACTTAAATATGAGCAAGCAGGAGGCTGCAGCCACCAAAAAAGCCAATGCAATCCTAGGCTGCATTATGGGATAGACTCAAGATCATGTGAAGTGTTAGCGTCACTTTATAATGCCTTAGTAAACACACTTGGAATATTGCATCCAGTTTTGGTGGCCACAATATAAAAAAGATGTTGACACTCTGTAAAGAGTGCAGCGAAGAGCAACAAAGATGATTAGTGGGCTGAAGGCTAAAATATATGCAGAATGGTCACAGGAATTGGTATGTCTAATCTAGTGTGTGGGAGGGGAAGAACTGGGGTGACATGATAGTAGTATTCCAATATGTGAAGGACTGTCACAAAGAAGAGGGGATCAACCTATTTACCAAACTATCAGAAGGCAGGACAAGAAGAAAGTATGGAAATTAAACAAGGAGAGAAGAAGCAGCCTAGAAATAAGGGGAAATTTCCTGACAATGAGAACAATTAATCTGTAGAACAGCTTTCCTTCAGAAGTTGTGGTACTCCATCACTGGAAGTTTTAAAGAAGATATTAGACAGCCATTTGTCCAGAATGGTATAGGGTCTCCAGCTTGTTCAGGAGATTGGACTAGAGATCTTCAAGGTCCCTTCCAATTCTGTTAAGTCATTATTCTACTGCTTTTGACTGCCTTCAAAGTTATTTATTCAATATCTAGAAAATGTACACAGAAAAAGAATCCTAGAATCATCCAGGTTATATCCACTTGAATTTTAAAATAAATAATATGAAGGGGTCAGACAACAGTTCTTACCACCCAGAAATCTTACAATGTAGACTGAGATTACAGTATCAAAATAAACCATAAATATAATTAAATATTCTCAGATGTTCATAATAAGGAGATGTAAAAATGTGGCAGGCCATAGGAATCGATTTAGACCAGCGTTTCTAAAAAGTGTGGTCCTAGGAACCCTGGAGATCCCCCAAGACACTCTCAGGGTCCAGGAAATAAAAACCATTTGCCGTTTTATGATAAAACATGATACAATATTAAAATCCCATCAAGTAATTGTGAGAAGCGGTAGCGACAGAAAACACATCAATTTTAATTTTTAATAGAATATATATTGATAAGTGTTATCCCTCTGAACAAAAGCTTTTTTGGAATCCACTATAAGTTTTAAAAATTGGAAAGGAACCCTGAGAATTAAAATGTTAAGAAATACAGATCTAGACAATTAAAAACCATTTTTGATATTTACCTTATTTAAATTAATATCCTTTTTTTACAACTCAAGGTACTTGTACTCGTTTTGACTAAATTTTTTGTATTCTGCTATTTGTAAACTTATTCTTCTTGTGAGCTGCCCACAGTTGGTTTTTGATTTCCTGTATTTTAACCAGTGGTGGGTTTCAAAAATTGTTTGAACCTACTCTGTGGGTGTGGCCTCCTTTGTGGGAGTGGCTTACCGCCCATGTGACCAGATATGAAGATGCTGACGACACTTGTCAGAACACCTTAAATTACCTCACATGCAACACTGGCATGCATAAGATAATGATGTAAACTTGTTTTTAAAAGGCATCTTTGGCTTTGCGTTAAAACAACTTCAACACACGCAAGGTTCTGATTGCACCACAAACACAGTAGTCATCCTTACCTTTCACAGAGGCACTGAGTTTTATAAATATGAGCATGACAGTGTAGAATAATCATATCCAAGGACCAGTGGTGGTTTCAAATATTTTTGGAACCTCTTCTGTAGGTGTGGCCTGCTTCCGGGGTCCACTGGTGGAAACCTCTTCTAACCGGTTCGGTAGATTTGACGAACTGGTTCTATTGAATAGGTGCAAACTGGTAGGAACCCACCTCTGATTTTAACCTACAATCCTCAAGTTCACAGTGGCTTCCCATCCAGTTCCGGTCTGGTCTGCCCCTGTTACTTTCCAACTGAGAAAAATGCCAACCTGATTGTGTATTCTTTGAAAACTGAATGGAAATTGTCTTTCAGATTTTGCATGAGCACAAGTTTACAAAGGCTTTTCCATTCATTAAAAGAACCTAATTTGAAAAAGGAAATACACCAGCTCTAATAATAACTTTACTTTAATATAGGAATTCTTTTAAGTAGCGGCAGCATCTCTTCCCCCACCCCCCACCCCCAGATCATAGATGGAAATCTGAAAAATGTCTGAGAGTGAGTTTGGTGCAGTGGTTAAAGCATTTAGCTAGAAATCAGGGGACAGTGAGTTCTAGTCCCGCCTTAGCCACAAAGCTAGCTAGGTGACCTTGGGCCAGTCACTCTCTCAAACCAAGAAAGCAGGTAGGGCAATCATTGCTGAAAAGCTTTGCCAGGAAAATTGCAGGATTAGTTCAGACAATTGCCAGAAGTCAACAATGACTTAAAGTTTCTCTCTCTCCCCTCTTCCTCCCTACCCCCCCTCTCTCTCACACACGCCCAAGATGGCAGTTTCAAAATGTTGGTTTACTTTAATGATCAGCAAAGGGGTGCTGAGCTTATTACATTCACCTAAGATCTGAAGAAAATCTGAAATGTGCATAGCAGTGGTGGTATTGAGCTGGTTCGAACCGGTAGTGTGACCTATAGGTGGGCCTGGGGGGGAGGCGCCTTGCCCACCTGCTCCCACCCGCCCCATCACTATGCCGTCCTATTAGCCATGTTTTCGAAACCGTGCACATTTGTGCAAGCTGCATACGTGAGCAAAATGTATGCGTGGAAGGCGCCTGGTCACAAAGCGAGCGCGTGGTGAACCAGTGGTAAACTTTTGTGGAACCTACCTCTGCAGTAGCTCCCGTAAACTACATTTAAAAAAACAGTTGAATATAATAAAGATGTATTACTATTGGGTGGATTTAGGATGATGTAATAAAATACCATAATATAAATTAACCCAGAATTTAGAATATCTCGCATAAAATGGTGTAATAATAGTTATGGTCAAATGAATGATTAACAATGATAATAATGTATACATATATACTAAAATGATAGTATGAGATTTGATATAAATTGTAAGTGAGGACTATGGAGAGGATGCACAAAAGTTTTGTAACCAACCAACACACTGTACGTAACTAGAAGATGGTTTTATGTTTTATGTTTTTTTGTGCTTATTTGTTTAAAAATAAAAATTTTCTTTAAAAAAAAACAGTTGACTGCTCCGATATCATAATGAAAACTTTCCATCAAATTGATACAAAAGTGCTGACTCTGTTATGGGAGTGGTAATTATGACTAACAATTATGACCAACAACAATTATGATAGCACTTATGATAGCACTTTGCATACGTTTCTAGTTATCAAATAATCAGAGTCTGAATCACACAATGATTGCATAAATTAATCTTATACCAGAGAATAAAAGAATACAAGAGAGAAGTTGTAATTCTCAGTTGATCCTGTAGTCTTCTAATATGACAGGCCGTTTAATGTAATGTTAAGTGAACACTGTCTCAGGCTAAAGCTCCTTTCTAGGACAGTCTGAGCAGTTTGAAAGGATTCTGGTAGATTTACAGTATGCACAGTGGCAGATTAAGGCTCACTGGTGCCCTAAACACTGACAAATCTTGGTGCCCCTTTCCTTTGCACATACTGTACAAATCTTCATTGGTTTTTTTTTTCTTTCTCAACTTTGTGGTTCTTCCTTGGGCCTGGTGCTCTAAGAATATGCTTAGTCTTCTTAATGGTTAATACAGCACTGAGTATGTAGGTGGATCATCCCAGTTTCAACCATCTTGAACTTCATTCGCTACTGCCTACATAAACACGAAAGCTTTACCCCCATGAAAGCAACAGGTGAACAAGTGAATCACTGCAGTTGTTCAGTTAGTAACATGTTTGTTAAGTGAATTTGGCTTCCCCATTGACTTTGCTTGTTATAAGGTCACAAAAGGTGATCACCTGACCCCAAGACACTGCAACCATCATAAATATGAGTTACTTGCCAAGTATCTGAATTCTGATCAGGTGTCCCCTGGGTCATAAGTGTTAAAAACAGTCATAAAATCCCTTTTTTCAATGTTGTCGTAATTTTGAACTAAATAAACTCATGCAAGTCAAGGATTACCTATATATGTCAATACAGGTAGTCCTCAACTTACAACCACAATTGAGCCATGATTTATGTTGTTAAGTGAGAAATTTGTTAAGTGAGTTTTCTTGCCACATTGTCAAGTGAATCCCCACAGTTGTTAAATTAGTAACATGGTTGTTAAGTGAATCTGGTTTCCCCATTGACTTTGTTTGTCAGAAGGTAACAAAAGGCTCTGGGACACGGCAACTGTCATAAATGTGAGTCAGTGGTCAGCATCTGAATGTAAACCACATGACCACGGGGATGCTACAACAGGGTGAAAAACAGTCATAACTCACTTTTTTCACTGGTATTGTAACTTTGAAAAGTCAATAAATGAACTGTTGTAAGTCGAGGACTACCTGCATGACCTTTAGTTGATTTTAAGGTGATGTAAAGACTCCTGTATAAGGAGTTGAATTTTTCTAATTTATTTCTCCCTGCTCTATTGAGTATTAGTCCTTACTGAAGCATGATGACTGTAACCTGTTAGACTGCAGATGTGAGGTTTAAATAATTGAATGTTCTTCCCTACACCATTATCATCAACCATATACCTGCACAGAGATAATCAGATTTGGGGGAGGAAGGAGAGGCTGAGTGAGGAGGGAGATGCAAGAGAATTATTCAGGCAGATCAGCAGCAGTCTGGAGTGAAAACAACAACAGGTTCCAACCTCATGATTGATAATAAATTAGGGAGTCATCCATATTCAATTCTCCCATCTAAATGAATGATTATGATATTTTAGATAAGCTAATTGTTAGCAAAATATAAAGTCAGAGGCCTCCAAATATTTCATTGCAAGCTAGATCCAAGTTATTCCAGGGTTTTAAGAACTGGTATCTTCTTAATTCAGAGATTATGAAGGTGGGGCAGGGTAGGAAACTGAATTATTTTATGGCTACAGTTTCTCTGGCCATGTTCAGGCTTACCATACATATTGTCCACACTTTTCATGTAAAATATATCGTATAAATTATACAATTATTTCTTTTCACATTTGTTTTCTCCTTGGAATTGAACAATAGAATACATAAAGGTGCAAAACCAATTAATAGAACTGGAAGGTCCAAGGTGCCGTTTGTAAGATTATATATCTGAAAATGAATATTCTTCCAAATTAAAATATTATGTGAATCACTGTATCTTGCAATTGTATTCTTTCAATTAGATGCTTTGTGAAGTGATTTCGGCACCGTTTCAAACCCACTGCCTTCAGATGTCGAAGTGTTCTCTACTTTTGAAGATTAGGTGTGGTGACTTCAAAGACCTTCCTCATTGTCTGAACATTCATGTACATGCACAATACTCAAAAGACAGATTTTGCCTTAACTGTTGCTGATGACACAATGGTTCTCAATGTTTCCTCCCGCCTTTACAATTTTTGCTTGTGTATGTGCACACTCGCAGCAATATAGAAGTTGAATTCTGAGCAAAAGTCCTTCCTACATCATCACGAGGCCACTGAATTTCTAGTAACCACTTGACTTTCTCTTTATGCAAATTTCACTGCTCATTTCCCATCCAATCAGTCATTTGTATCTGACTTAATTTATATTGCAAGCAGTAGCCTGCCTAGGCTACTCTTTAAACTTAAACTATTCTTTAAACTCTGGACCAGAGTAATCAAGAAACCTGTACCCCTTCAATTGAGGACAATAAAGGCAACTGTATTGTCTATTACCAACTAGTTGCATTGCTGTTGCCTAAAATTCTGTTCAGAGCTTTGTCGGATAAAGTGATTCCGTTGCTTTTAAGGTGGAGTTGTGATGTAGAAAATGAATTGGAGGCAGCATTGGATGAGGGCAATGGCCAAGGTGGCAATTGCTACTTACAAAGATTTTATCCCTGTATACATGCAACATTTCATGCAAAGTCAAAGCGGTAAGTAGTGATCATGGGGTCACACTGCCATCTTGGCCTTCCCCATGAACATCTCTGATAGGACAGGCCATTATTTCTAAGAAGGCAACAAAAAGTATATATGTAATGTCTCCTTGATATTACAACAGATCCCATTTCCTTTTAAAACTTCGCTTTGGTTTTGCTCATTCCAGAGTTCTTCAAATATTTCTAACCATTGAGAACTTTAGCAGAGAAACGCACCTGGTTAAAGCCACCTTTAATATGAAATGCTTGATAAGAAAAGTCAACAAACAGACACGGCTTTGACATATTGTTCCTGACACCTCCATATGTGTGCGCCTATGTGTCAAGAACAGTGAGAGAGAACAGCTGAAAGGTAAGGAGAAGAGAGGTCTTTTGGGTCAATTTAGTTTTCCACTTGTCGCAGTTCTAATGGACAAAATACCAAGCCAGTTCTCCTAGCCAGTTTATTTAATTAAGGGGATTCGTGAGTTTTCTGAACATTCCACACGGGATGGTGAGTTGGTGGTGTTTTTTTCTTTCTTGCTATGAGCCTGCCAGCTGGAGGATGGGAAGCAAGAAACGGGATGGGAGATGAATGCTTTAGCAAACCATAGCAAAGTGCGACTATTCAAAGCTGCCGCGTCACAGGCCAAATACGAGGGACCAACTGTGAGAACTTTGCACTGCCATCTGCGTGAATACCTCTAGAAGAATGGGTCTGAGGCGTTAGTACAGCAGACAGAAGCAGAGGGAAGCAAAATCATACAGCAGAGGCTGGAATAGCAAGATAGAGCTACATATTTTTTTATGACTGTAAGTGGGAAGGATAAAAAAGAATGTGGAGAGACGTTGTGTCCTACTTTTCACATATGTGAAATGTGAAAACTAGAAAGGAGAGGGGAGGGTAGAGAGGAAGAAGTAGAGAGGAAAAAAAGAGGAGAGACTACTAAAGAAGTGAATCTCTCCCCCCCCCCCCCAGACTGCCTGACGCCAGATGGCTTCTTCTAATAAATATTCAACCTTAACTCAGTTCCCATGTAACTTTATTGTAAAGCTGCCAGCACACCCACACAGATCTGGGCCAGCAAAATGATTACAGTAGTACAAACAAAATAGTGCAATAGAGGAAACAGGCAGACAGGATCCTGCATATAGAGCTACAAAAAAAGAAGAAAGAAGAAAAGAAAGGAAGAAAGAAAAGGAAAAAGGAAAAAAAGATGCAAGTTGACAAACCTCTGAGATACATGCAAACTTCAAAAACTAAACAATGCAGCTCATACAAAAGGCGAAAGCTCATCAGCCGAAGTCACAGATGGAGGCAGGCACCAAAGGACAACTTTTTAAACATGCCCTTGCATTTTAAGTTTGATCGCTGGGACTTCCTTTCTGAGAAAAGCACACTAGAATTGACTATTCAAATTGTCTGTTATGGAAATTATTAAGATTCACTGAAGAAGATCAGAAAACTGTTTATTGTGTTTCTTTTGTGGCCACCTGGAGCTGCTTTGCAGTAAACAATCACCCCTTATGACATCGACTATGTTAATTGCGGGAAGGAGACAACGTATTTTGCGTACAGTGCTGGCTTTCAAACCTTCTAATTTTCAACTTCTTGGTCTCCCTCCCTCCCACCCACCCCCCACTTTCTAGAGCTGAAGTATTGAACTTTGGACACACTGGACTGGAAACATCAGGGATGATAATAGGATCTTGAGTAAATTCAACAGAACGTATTCATGTTCACCTGGAGAGAAATGGACATAAATTCCTAGCACACGTATTTGTGGAGAGTCTGGAGCAAGAAATTGAAGCTATCTTGGCCTCACGGGGATGGGGGGAGGAGGAAAGAGAGTAATAGAAGTACATCATGTTCATGCCTTGGTCTTATTTCCAGAGACCATTGCTGAATTGCTCTTAATTAGATGTTGGAAAATGGGAGCAATCTACTGCAAACTTCTACCTACAGCTAAGGCAGATTTATTTTTAAAGAAAAAAAACAAGGATACCTGTGCCATTGCTGTATCAGGTAGCTGCAATCATTCAGTAAAATGACTTGGGGAGAACTGTAAGCAGCATGGCTGATTTCTCCGAATCTAATCTGGGAAGCCAGTCAGCTACACAACTCTCCTGGCAGGAAACCGGCTGATGTGAAAAAAAGATAAAGGCGCAACAACTGAAATGCAGAACTGCAAATCAGGAAGTATTTCCTGATGAAGAAATTAATTCCCAAGAACTCAGACCGGAGAAGGTAACTTATATGGGGCATCCAGCAGTTCTTTGGGGAAAAGAGAATTCTTTCCTGGGACAAGTTGCATACAATGGAAACATGATGACAGGATCTTCTCTTGTGCAAGCGCAATTGGAAATTGGAAAGCATGAGAACTGAGCAAGAGGTTAATTATATTACAATCTCTTCAGCTTTTTTTTTTTTTTTTTTTGCAAGGAGCTGGAAGAAAGCCTGGAGCCGCTCTGAGACTCTCTGTTTTTGCCACATTCACTGTACGCTCAATGCTGCAATCCCCGGTTTATCGCTTTTCCTTTCAATCTGCTCAGAAGCTGCTGCCTTCTAGTTTCTAGCAGAATTTCATTGCTCAGACATTCATAACTCACGTCTAGCAATGTATATTCTTCTCATGAGATATTCTTCACCATACTTTGGTGCTGGACTTGGAGAAGACTCTGTAATAAATGTGGAATAGTGTTAGGAATATAGTTGGAAACTGCAGTTTGGGAGAAATCTTCGCTTCCTATGTCTCAGCAGCTTTGAGGAGACCAACAAAGCAAACTGGCTTGACTTAAAACTCTGCACCACAGACCAAATTGAGTCCAACATTTCAGGTGCTAAGTGAGACATTTATTAAGTGAGTTTTGCCCCATTTTATGACCTTTCTTGCCACCCAGTTGATAAGTGAATCACTGCAGTTGTAAAGTTAGTAACATGGTTGTTAAGTGAATCTGGCTTCCTCATTGATTTTGCTTGTCAAAAGATCACAAAAGGGGATCACGTGACCCCAGGATACTGCAACCGTCATAAATATGAGCCAGTTGCCTAGTGTCTGAATTTTAATCACTTGACCATGGGGTAAGTATATAAAAAAGTCACGAGTCACTTTTTTCAGCGATTCACTAAATGAACTGTTGTAAGTCAAGGACTGCCTGTAGTGTACAGACAACTACTGTACCCAACAGAAAGTCAGGTCACTATGTTCACAACATAGTAATTCCTAGGAAAGTCTGTCTCTAGTAAATAGCAAGTAGGGCCTTATATGGCAATTATCTGAGATCCAAAAGTCAATAGGGCTTCAGAAGATGTAAACATTCACAATTCTGTCCTGATGTGCTGATCACATACAAGGATTCCACAACGTGGGTCACAGAATTGCAACCTAGGCATTTTTTTTTCTCAAATACGTTTTTGGCACAGCCCAATAAAGCTGAGGTGGAGACTGTAAATTACACAGTGCACAGAAATAATGTCTTGGAGTTCACATTGGATTCAATGGGTATACCATTTTCTCTTGCTTATTTCTTCAGTTTTTGACTGAGTTCACATGCATGATGCTAAGCTGTACTGTGGCTCATTTAGTTTTAGGAGAGCAGATGCATTGAGCCCAGCCATTGTTTTATGATTTAGAGAGCTATTTGTATGTAACCAACTGTGAACGTTTCAACTAATGTGGGTTAATACAACCACGATGCAGAGATATTCTGCAAGACCATCTTCGTGTTAAGTAAGACTACGTAGCATCTTTACTGGCCCAGTTTGAAAGTATAGATGTTGTAATGTCACATAGGGACATATTTCATGGAGGATGTACCAGAATAATTCCTTACTTCAAATTCATTTGGCTGGAACTGATGTAAGATAGTTCTATTTCTTTCCTTTTTCACCCTGTGCTTGGAAACAGAAAACAGATACTGCAATTATTAAGGAGAAGCCCCCATTCAATGGCATAGATCAAAAGTTGCCATACTGAACATGTTTTTTCTCTCTCTCTCTCATGGGGTTTGGTGATGATCCCAGAGATTTTTCATACTTCCCTGTATCTTGAGACACAGCTCAGCTGCATTGACCAGCCACTTGGGATTTGATCATGGTGGATGACATACTGTATCCCACTACTTCTACTTCTTTTCCTTACAGCCTCTTGTTATTATTTTTGAACAGTTTTCTAGAAGGTGATGTCTTCAAATTATGGAACTAAAACTGGACTAGAAGCCTTTATGAAATCTATAATCCCTCTCTCTGTAAGCCAAAGGCCTTTCTAACTATCCCTTAAATTGAACAGTGGAGATAGAAATGCTGGGGTGGAGTATATTCAACTCAGAGACAGAAGAATAAGACATTTTATTACATATGGGTTTGTATATTTGTCCATATAAGGATGATATCCATATGAGAAAATCAGACAGTTCCAACCTGAATTAGACACCGTGCATCCTCTCATAGTTCTGTTTAGTAAGAATTATAATAAAGGAGATGAAGAAGAATTAATGACAAACTTCCAGCAAGTTCTCTACTTCCTGCCACCTTTCCCACTGACTTTGCTTGGCAGAAACCAGCAAGAAAGATGGCAAATAGCAGCCACATGACACATCAAGACACTGCATCAGCCCAAACTCCAAGGACCATTTGTAAACTTACTCAACATTGTCACAAGTGTGAACAGTTCCCAAATAAGAATACAAATGAGAAACCTGAATACAGGCAAATTACAGAGATAACAATACTGTTCTTTGTCCCATCCTCTTCTGAAGTAAAGGAGAAAAGGCTTGTTTCTTTTATGATGAGAAGCAGAGTACACATGTTTATTACTTTAGAAATGGCTACTAGACTGATCAGCCCAAGAACCAGCTATCAAAAAGAACATAAAGAGAAGGTTGTGAACTAGGCAATGCACAAGGCATGATGATGATGATGATGATGATGATGATGATGATGATGATGATGATGATGATGATGATAATCTTTGGTGAGATTCACAGCCTTTGGGGCTGGTTGGTAGCTCAGCAGCTCAAGTCCTAACCATTTTCTTTTTCCACAGTCGCTCAACTTCAATTTGCAAGTCCCGGTACTTTGTAATTTTTTTCTTGCTCTTTATCTTCAATTTGTGCATCACCAGGTATTGCAATGTCAACGAACCATACTTTTTTCTTTTCAACTATTGTTATGCCAGGTGTGTTGTAGGCCAAGTGCCTGTCAGTCTGAATTCTGAAGTCCCACAAGATCTTGACTTTCTCATTTTCTAAAACCTTCTCAACCTGATGGTCCCAGTGGTTTTTGCTATACTCAAATCCAGACTTTTGGCACAATTTCCAGTTTAATGATCTTAGCAATGTGGTCATGGTGTGTAGGTAGTCAGTTTGTGAAATTTGCTGCACCCACTGCTGTTGGTGGTAACATGTTGAATTTTGCCTTTCATACAGATTGTGGGCTAAGGCTGTTCTTGAGCTGCCAAATAAAGCTTCTGCTCCTGATCTTAACCAGTTTCCAAGTTAGCTTCTGGTCAGCTTTGCCTTCAATACTTTTCAAGTATTGGCCATGCATAGTTTTGCTTTTCCAATTTTCAGCTCGCTTCTCAATTACTTCTTTCTTCAGCTTTTAACTTAGTTGTCTTCAAAAGGCCTCCTTTATTACTTCCTTAATCATGGTTCTTCACTTTTCTGGATGTAATCATTCAAGCTGTGTCTTTCTTCTTCCACAGTCTGCTTTACTTGTAGGAGTCCTCGACTACCCTTTGTTCTTGGTAGATATATCGGTCAACATCACTTTTAGGGTGCAAAGCATGATTCATTGTCATAAGCTTCCTTGTTTTTCTGTCCAAATTGTCCAACTCCATCTGGGTCCAGTCAATTATTCCTGCAGAGTATTGAATCACAGGTGTAGCCCAGGTATTTATGGCTTTTATGATGTTCCTCCACCTCAGTTTGGATTTAATATCTTGCGAATTTGTTGAATGTACTTGGCTGAAGTTGATTCCTTGAATTTATTATGCATTAAGTCAGAGGCCTCTAAATCCCCAAGTACTTGTAGCCTTCTTCTGGTTTTACTGCCTTTATCATTTCTTCATTCTCAGTTCTATTCCATCATCTTCTATGACCTTGCCTGCTTTGGTTGCCATTGTTGCGCATTTGTCAATTCCAAACGCATACCAATGTCTTGGCTAAATTCTTTTGTGCTTTCAATTAATAAATTCAGTTCAGCTTTTGTTTTACCAAACAGCTTCAAATCATCATCATCATCATCATCATCATAATCATCATCTGTCACACAGTCAGCCAGAACTTGATTCTTTCAGTTTTCCCTGGTTTTCCATTATCGATGGGGTGGAATACCCCTTTGTCCAGTCCAAACTCCATGGCAATATCTTGACTGGCTATATGGACAATGTTGAGCAACATTTCTATTTCTGATGGTATTTTTCCATATCAGATTGTCCATGTATAGGAGGTAGGATAGCCTAGCAGATGTTTGATACCCATGGCCTGAGTTATTCAGTATTGTTCACAGAAGAATTCATGCAATAACAAACAATAGTGGAGTTTCCTTGACAGACTCCTTTCTTGATAGTAACCTCTCCCAGTTGATCACCATTGACTAGCAACCATGTTTTCCATTGTGCCATTTATCTTTACAGAACTCTTCTGGTGTTTCTACTGATTCCTGTTGTTTCTCTGCACTTGATTATTCAATTGTGTGACAGGGAGTGGAAAGCCTTCTGGTAATCAATCCAAACTACATTCAATTGGTTTTCCTTCTCTTGCAATTTTCCAAAATAATCTTTTCACTTAGAAGTTGATGTTTTGTTCCTCTGCCATTTAGGCAGCTTCCTTTCTGCTTAGGATGGAAAGAACTTGTTTTTAACTAGATGCTGTTGGACTGGAAACCTATAAGCAATTTGAAAATTGTTGGTAAGCAGGTAATTTAGGTCTTTAGTTGTTTGGTGTCAACACTTTTGCTGGATTTTTTCATTATCAGATAGGTTTTGCAAAATATTAACCAAAATTTCAATTTCCTCTCTTTGCAATATGTTGTTAAACTGCTTGGCAAACAAGTGGGTGCCAGATGCTTCAACCTAAAACCATGCAGCTCATATTCACTGGTGATGACCAGTCCTTTATCTTCCTTGCTCTTTTCTCCACTATTTCTGCTGTTTTTAGAAGTTCTTTCATTTCAGCCTCTATTTTTTATTCTTATCTACCTCTTATCTACACTGCTTTCTTGCTGTGGCTTTTTTAGGTGGGGTGGGTTGTCCCATAGCAGCATCCAGAATTGTACTGTTTCTTCTTTGTCAGATGTTCCATGTATTAAAAAAATGGGGGGGGGGGAGCCAGGAAAATAGCCATCTTTACTATGTTCAAGATTACTCAGCAAGGAAAAAAAATCTACTTTTCTGAAACTTGAAGATGGAAAAAAGGGAAGAGACTATCCTTGGGAACATTTAATATAAATTTACTGGACAGAAACAATGTACAACTTTTAGCCAATTAATTAATCGCTAAATAAAATAATCATTAAAAGATGATACTGTAAACTTCTTTAACAGATTGACAGGCCAAGTCCTAATTATGAGAGTTATTGCCACAGATTTTGATAAAGATCAAATCTTAATGTAAGATTAACTTAGCTGTTATGCAAGATGTTACATATTCTGAGCAACAAGAAATTGAGGCGGGGTGGAGAGCATTAAAATAGAATATAACTGAGGAGTACATTTTTCTTCATTTTGAAGGCTAGTCCATTATAACAGCTCTTTTGTGGGTTTTGTTAGAAAGACTTTCTGTAGAGCAAAAGAGAGAAAAAACACACACAGTGTAGAAGCCAGGCTGCTAGATGTGATGAGAGCCTTAATGATTATTAATAACCACTTTCTGCAACATTTCTAACTACTGAGAGATATCAGAACACTAAATATATTAAGATCTTCCCTTTAGAGAGAAAGAAATCTGTGGCAAATGTGTTGGAATATCATCAATGTACAAGAAAAATGTATGTTTCCTTTTACTCTAAGGTTTATTTGGTGAGTTATGTCTCCTTCCTTCTTAGGAATGAAAATTAAGGCCTAGCTCTTCTGTTTCTATAAATATGCTGTACAGAATTCCTGTTTAATGAATAAACTTAGAAGTCTTTTGAAATATGATTCTCTATTTCAGTCACAAAAAAAATGTTTGCTCCACTGCCAGCTGATGAAATCAAAAAGACAACTAAATCTACAAGGATTCTGTTACACAAAATGGGACAAAATGGAACCTGCAAATGTAACGAGAACAGAGGTCTTGCTGTTCTAGGCAATCACTTGCACGTCTCTAATGCTCAGTTCTATAGCTCCATTTTTTTCCCATTGTCCCAGCTCACTCCACCAGATCTAGCAGAGGAGGGCGTGCTCCAGATGCCCTTAGTAAAACACACATGTTCTGATTGCATTCAGGAGATGTGCCTTCTCTGTGGCAGCCTTGGCATTCCTTGTGGAACACATATCTTCAGAGATCCAGATAGCCTCATCCTTATAGGGTTCTAAAGATCCATCTATTTTTATTGGACATTCAGACCAGGGACATACAATGGAATGTGTGGATGGCCTGGGGATAAGAGAAAAAGATGATACCTAGGAAACAATCATAGAAGTCAGGTAGGAAACCCCTCTTCAGTTTATTTCTCATCCAAGAAGCTTCTTCAGTTCTGAAGGTTCTTGGATGAGAAGTGAACATCTTCCTGCAAAATAAAGAAAGTCCAGTTGTCTTTTCAGGGGGAAAAGTTCTCACCTTTGGGAGAACCCTCAGTGGCTTAAGAAAGAAACTTAAAAGTGGCAGTGGGGAGTTTGTACTTTTAGACTTGCAGGATTGACGTTAGCCTCTTAGGTAAATCAGACAGAAAACACAACTAGATAAACCAATTCCACTTTAGCATAAAAGCCAGGTAGGTGATTTGGCCCAGTCACTCTCTCCTCACACAACTCATCCATAGGGTTGCTGTTGTGGGGGAAATAGAAAGAAGAAGCAGTATCGTGTATGTTTGCCACCTTGAGTTATTTACTGTATTTTTCGGCATATAAGACACACCTTTTTCCTTCAAAAAGGAGGATAAAAATCTGCAATATCTTATACACTGAATACAGCATTTTTAGCCTACCGAAACTTCACCCCCTTTGCAAAAATGGACATGCAGAGGGTTTGGGGGGCTTGCAAAGTGCTCCTGAAAGCTGGGGATGGCTGTTTTGGTCATTTTTAGGCCCCCCAGCCCCCAGGAGCACTCTAAGATCCTCCCAAAGTTCTGCATGCCCTTTCCCCCCCCCAAAAAAACCGGCCTGTTTTTGTGAAAAATGGCCCTTTGTTTGCTCGTTTCCCTGCTCCCAGTCCCTAGGGCACACTACAAGCCTCCCAAAGCTCTGCATGCCTTTTTTTTTTTTTACAAAAAATGAGGCATGCAGAGGATTTGGGAGGCCAAAAACGTTTTTTTAAAAAATTACCTCTTCAAAATCATGGTGCCTCTTATACTCAGTTGTGTCTTATAGTCCAAAAAAACTCCGGTATTTTAAAAAATAAAGGTGGAGTGTTAATACATAAAATAAAATTATTAGATTACATTAACAGAATCTCATGGACAGAGACTCTTAGTATTTCAATCAGACAGGCAGAGTCATGTTTGGTAAGGTGATCCCTAATATATCCTAGTGCTATGTTATGCATGGCTGATCTTAAGGAGGATCTTAATTCCTCAGCCAACATAGCTGCTGAGGAATTCTGGGTGTTGAAGTCCACAAGTGTTAAAGTTGCCAAGTTTGGAGAGCCCTGCTCTAGGAGCAATCACTAGTACTGATGTTATAGGATGTTAGTGACCATATAGGTAACTAATTGATAGGGTTTAATAAAGTATTTATTTTGTGCCATCCAGACCTTAACTTCCATAGGCTGATTCAAGATCTCTGCATCACCTGCCATTTGTCCTTAGGATAGTAAAATACACTTGAATTTCATGCAACATATGAATTATTTGAAGGATTAAACCATTGCTTGTTTAAAGGCAAGTGGCATCACATCATCCCAGAAGGAAACAATTACCATCCCTCTGTTCAGAGCCTACTCAGCTGGTCAAGGATCCAGCAGGAACCTGGACCCAGCTTACATGTGGCCAGTCTCCTACTGCATAAAATTTAGACAGTTCTTCGGGGTCCATAAGTGCAATGCCTTCCTTGGAAGCATTCCATATTTGGTTTCTACTTAAATTAAATATTTATTACAATTTATATCAAGTGGGGCAAAGAATCCAAGAGGTCCCAAGTGCTGCTGGGACCTTATTGCTGCCCGGATCTGAGATTCTTCTCTGAGGATTTGAGACAGAACATTTCACTGCATAAAGGCCACTCGTCAATTCTATTTCATTGCATTATTTGTATAACAGAACATTGTAATTTTCTAGTGATCTCTCGTTTCCAGCCCAAGTAAGCACTGTCCGTGGATTTTTTCACTGCTTCAGAAAGTTGGAGACACACAATATATGGAGACTTAAGCTAATTAGTAAGGGGCAGTGCAAAAATAGTTTAATTAACCACTATCACATGCTTTAATCACCCTTTTCAGAGTAACACTGACCCCCTTAAAATCAGGCACATAGAGCCTTTTTACAGTCTTCCAATATGGTGTGCCAGGACTTAGCAGTCTTCTTGCTTCTGTATCCCCAATCATGGAGTGAAAGGGAAGATGTATCAAGTTCCTGGTGAGGTCTAGTAGGACCTGAATGATTATGAACGTTCTACTAGAAGAACGCTAGATATTAGCAATAGCAATAGCAATAGCAGTTAGACTTATATACCGCTTCATAGGGCTTTCAGCTCTCTCTAAGTGGTTTACAGAGTCAGCATATCGTCCCCACAGTCTGGGTCCTCATTTCACCCACCTCGGAAGGATGGAAGGCTGAGTCAACCTTGAGCCGGTGAGATTAGAACCGCTGAACTGCAGATAACAGTCAGCTGAAGTGGCCTCAGTACTGCACTCTACCCACTGTGCCACCTCAGCTCTTATTAAGACTTTGCTCCACAGTATGTATCAGATTCTTTTTTTTTCTTATATTTACATGCATGCTTTGCAGCACATTTGTAATTTCCTAAGATCATTTCACTACATTAAGATCAGGACATGGGAACCAAACATATTGTTGTTTTATGTGTGTATTGTGTCTGTATATATTTAATAGGCCTAATCAACTGTAATGATTGCCTTCCCTGTGCAATATTCCAGACTCCCAACCTTTTGTAAAATTGATCTGTTTGAAACATAAATTCTGGCAGCTGTGAACCCTACCAACTCCATGCTTATAAAAGTAGCATTTGTGGAAAACCAACACTTGAGATTTATACCTAAATTTAAGTAAATTAAAAGACGTTCATATCGTTCTTCTCTAATCATATGTTTAATGATTTTCCCTTTTTATGTTATAAAAATCACCCTTTACCAGAGACTTTTGAAGGTCTCTGAGATAGCACCCAAGGCTTTCAGAGCTGCGTGTGGTCCTAGGGTAATGTTTCACCACTGTTTCCCTTAATGTATATTAACTATACGGAGGACAACAATGAACTTCAGAATTTTCATCTGTGCTTTTCAGGCTTCATATAATAACAAATGAAGTAATCATTTAAAATATTTTTCTTCTACCTTTATATTGTCTTAAGAGCACAAGTTAAGCTATTCAACCATCCCAGTACAGAGAAGTTAAAAGAACAAATAAATGTTTTAAAGGAGAGGAGGGAAAAGAAGGGCATAAGCCAGTTAAAGCCTCAAAAAAAGTTCAGAAAGTATCTCAGCCAAGAAGTTAAAAGCCAGCAATTCAGAAGGCTGATTGCTTGCCGGAAGAGAAAGATTTGTACATGATAGTGGAACACAATCAAAGAGGGGAAAAGTGAATTTCTCCACCAAGGGAATTCTGAAGCCCGAGGACAGTGACTGAGAAAGCCTTTTCTCAACTCCCAAACCAAACACAATTCAGATGTTTCTAGGATACAAAGCAGAAAAGATTAGGCAGGGCCTTAGACTACAGAATAACATAATAAATCATAAGCTGCCTTTTTTGAATTAGAATAATGACTGCTATCCAGTATTAATAATCGGGTGGGGGGAGCACTCTAGTATTTTATAAGACAGCATATTGTGCAGGAAACTGTTTTGCCTTCAATATGATGTTATGTTATAATATTTCCATTAATATCTATACAAATAGCTATCATGCAGTAAAAACAGAGAAAAAGAGATGTCATGGCTGAGAAGAAGATATTATACAAAGGAGGGGTATACAAAGAAGAAAGTGCAACAAAACAGAAGAATGAAATGCAGAAGGGAGAAATAGTGATGGACATCTTAGAATCCTAATGATTAATTTCAATTGTTTTCATTATGGATATTATTACAGGGCTGATTCTAGGCCTGGCCAATAGTTGCGAAGGCAACAAAATTTAAAATTGAAAAGGCTTCCAAATATTACTTCCATAAAGAATATGAAAATACTTCCAATAGGAGTATAAAATCTTTCCTTGTTGCTTTAGATCTTTTTTTTCTTGACTGGAAGCCTCTTAGGGAGTTTTTGTGACAAATTAAAGAAAATGAACTTATGGTGTTGATGATTAGATAGGATAGGTTATAGAAAGAAAAGTAATACAATGTAACATTAGAGAGAAACATTAAAATATATTTGTATTTATAACTGCTGAAAAGAATATTGGAAGCCACTTTATACCTTTTTCTTTCTTTTCTATATTTCTTAACTGTTTCTCTTTTGCTTTTTCTTTGATTTCTTTCTTTTTCTTTTTCCTTGCTTACTACCTATTAGTTTGTATTAGTTTTTTATCTACTTGTTTGCAAGTTTTACTAAAAAAATTTTTTTTTAAGATTTTACGCTTTGTACGTTTTTTGAAAGCATTTACTCACAAAGTTGGTTAAATGGAGTGGACAACAACTTGTACTAAGCAGATATTGCACGTCACAAGAAAAATATTTTTTTAATTATAGCTATAGACCTCAGGAAGCTGTTGATATTACTGAAGCAAGACAAAAGTCTGATAGGAAAGTATTAAGCGGGCCAGTCATGTGATTATCAGCTTATCAAAATTACACCTGGAAAAGCAGTAATGACAAATCAAGAGTTAAATATAATTTCACAGAATTGTTGCCATGTGATAACAAGGGGTGCTAATGTAATTAACTTTATTTACTATGAATTGCACAATAAATGTGCAATAAAAGAAAAATATCGAAGCTGAAAACTGTAAGAGTGAAGTTCTAAACCTTGAAGAAAATAGAATCAAGAGAGCCAAACCATCAGGGGCGCCAGAATGTGATTTTGCCTAAAGCCAGTCCTGAGTTTTCTGTTTCAACATTCCCAATGTTCTTGTTCCATAAAATGAGCTGTGCCTCACTAGTCTCAATTCAACAAAATAGAAAACATGTACAAATTCAAACTACCGATCTTTTTGATCAACAAGCTCAGCGTCTTAGCCACTGAGCCACCTCGTCCCATTTTGAAAGTTAGTCCACATAAAATACGATGCTTTCCTAAGAAGGACCTTGAAAGGACTCTCAGTAGTCCACAATTGGTGCAATCCTATGTATGCCTTTCTGCATAGATTAGCGAGTCTTATCAATATTTGGGATTAAGCACAATTGAACTCCCTGAGGATTGCTTTCTATTTAACAATTAAAGTTTGCAAGATCAGCAGGTAGAAAAATTTTGGATTGATTTACCTGGGAGGGCTAACATCAAACTTGCAAGTATGAAAGTACAAACTCCCCACTGCCACTTTTGTCTGCTTGATGTATTAGGGCAGGTCCTTACTAAGTTTCTTCTCTGACTATTAAGCCACTGGGGTTCTCCCAGTGCTTTTTTCCCCAAAAGGTAACTGGATGTTTTTTTAGATTTTGCTTGAAGACTTTTCATATATAAATATGTCCTTCATCATAAAATATATCAAGATTTAAAACATAACCACATACTGGCATTTCATTTGCTATTCTCATATCCTCCAATAACATTGAATCCTTATGGCCTATTCTGGCTAAACATCCATAATATTTAGTAACAAAAATTTCTAGTCCTCCTTTCCAAATCACTGTTTACAATTTACATCCACTTTCCTTATGTTGTACCCATGCATATATACGTTGTTATCATTATATTATCCTTCTTTTATTTGACTGTGCCCTTTATCATAACATTTTCCCCTTAATAAACAACACTTAACTAAATTTAACTTAGTTCTTTTTTATTAACCTTTATATAACCAAAAAAATTTCTAATCTTCCTTTCATAGGTACCATTCAATATTCATATCCAATTATTTTATCATAGCAATACATATGTATACATTCTTATCATTATCAATTATTTATTTAACTATATCTATTGTCACTAAATTTCACTAAGTTTAACTAGTTTTAGATTATACCCTTTCATCTATCAACTTGTATCTTTCCAGTAGCAAAACAATATCATGTCTTCTGCCATTTGTGGTATCAGTCCTCTAATCATCTCTTTAATCAAATTTGTATGGAGTCCTCATTGCTTATTAAGTCTCTCATGTAATTTCTATGCCCTTCTTCTGTTTCCTTAATCAGCTTATCTTTAATTGTCAGTGGTGTTTTCAACGATGCTGCTAACAAAATTTCTCTCTTTAAATCCATAAATTATTTTATTTTTTATTCTTCTGTATCTTGCCATCTGGGGTAGAGTTCCCCTCCATTTAATTCCTCTTTCCATATTCCACTCTTTCCATTTCCAGACACAAACCAATCACCATAGGTATCAGCAGATTTAATTTCTTTGTAGTCATTTTTCTCTTTGGTTTTTAGGATTCTAACCTCCACTTTTTCCACTTGATAAACATCTCCAACTTCTTCATCATATTTTACTGGTAGATGCTCTAGATTTTCCAACTTCTTCTCCGTCCTTTCAAATGTGTTTGAAAATTTCTGAATTTCTAACAATATCTTTTGAAAACTTAAAGTTTCTTTCTGCTGTTGAGATTGTGCCATTATCTCTAGCTGACAAACACTGCTGCTCTGGCTTGGAAGGCTTTTACAAGATTAAGCATAAATTCACAATAAGGTCTTATTTTTACTTTTCTCTGGTTAAAGGTATACTTCAAAGGAACATCTGTATGCTTTTCTTATCACTCTCTATAGACAAAACAGTGAGTCCTTGAAGTGCCAAGCCAGAATAATCAGTGAGGAAAGTAAAAGTGTTTTGTTTCCAATACACAAACCTCCAGCCTCCAACAGAGTCTTCCCCTCTGTTGTTATAATTTTCTTTGCTGCTTTTTGTATCTTTTTTATTCCAGGTTAAAAAAAGTCAAATTCTTGAATGAAATAGATAAGAAAAAGGGAAAAACACATGAAGTAATAAAGAAGGCGAATTTTAGTCCATAGGTTACAAAAAATAATAAAAAAGAAGAAAAACTTAATCCATTCGGTTTAAAAGGCTTGCATAAATTCCATCCATGAAAATAACATTTAAAAAATAAGATAACCCACTGTCCAAAAACATTCAAAGCTTAATTTCACCGCTTATTTCTTCTGTTCTCAAATTTAAATTAACTTTAAGTTTTTTATAGGCAGTCTCTTTTAAAACGGTAAAAATTCCTGGAAACACTTTCTCATTCCGTATCCTTCCATTTTGGAGCCACCCCGGCTTCATCAGCCTGGTGGCTGGACTTTTTGTCGTCGGCTTGAAGAACTTCACTTGGATCGATCAGGGACTTTGCGATGTCCCTGAGATCAGCAAGATGTATTCTTCCTGTTCACCATCTCTGTGGGACGGTTTAGGTCCAATTGGACCACCCAGCGGAAAAAGTATCAGCTGCGGTCTCAGAGCATCGAGACCGATATCCATATCATCGTGACGTTGGCTTCTTCTGGCTTGAAGACTTTTCACGTCTCATCCAAAAGGCTTCTTCAGTTCTGAAGCTTCTTGGATGAAAAGCGAAACATCATCAAGCAAAACAAAGGAGGTCTAGTTGCCTTTTGAAAATGCATCTTTGTGACAATATCAAGATTCAGGTGCATCTCAAAAGGTGGGAACAATGAAAAAAACATGATGAATTTCAATAGTAAAATTCAAGTACCAACACTTTTGTAGGAAAAACATGAGTACAAGATGGAAAGGACCATACAAGACAACAGCATATGTGAAAAGGATCTGGGTGTCATTGTGGATCATCACTAAAATATAAGTCAAGATTCTGTTATAGCTACCCCTCCACTCCAAAAATGTAGATCTAGGTTGTATCAACAAAATATAACAATAAGTTCAAAAGAAGTCATGGTTCTTCTCTCTTCTGTGTTGGTCAGACTCCACCTAGCATACTGAGTCCAGCACTCTATTTTAAGAAGGACATTGACAAATAAAGCATGTCCAGAGGAGAACAAAGGAGATGATTAAAGACTTAGACTAGAAAACATATGTAGAACAGTTGGAGGCACTGGCTATGTTTAGCTTGGCAAAAATTGAGGGGAAGATACAATAGTTGTCTTAAAGCACCTTAAAGGATTTCATATAGAAAAAAACAAAAGAATTGTTTAGAGTAGTTCCAGAAGACAGGAGATGAAACAATGGGTTTACATTATAAGGAGGTATAATTGAGTGGATATCAGGAAAACTTAAAAGTATCCTGAAAGAACCAAGTTGCCTCTGCATACGATAGGCTCTCCTATGATGGATGTTAAAACAGAGGCTAAATGACCATTTGTGATGAATAGTGTAATGCACTGGGCAATGGATAATGATAGACTAATTCCTACATTCTAATATTGTTTTGTTGTTATTTTTTAAATTAAGTTAAATACATAGTTCTGGGCAGCAAATAATACATATAAAACAACATTAAAAAGCCACAATCAAAATATTCCAATACAGAAGTGGGCCAAGGAGGGAGCCATTACATAATGAGGAAAATACTTGCCATGTTTCCCCAAAAATAAGACAGGGTTTTATTTTCTTTTGATGCCCAAAATGAGCACTTGGCCTTATTTTCAGAGAGAGTTTATTTTTGGGGGAGGGCTTATTTTAGCACACGCACTCAAAAGCCCAATTGGGCTTATTATCAGGGGATAATTTTTGAGGAAAATGGGGTATTTCATTAGAAAGTAGGTTGCAAAGTTTGCTACATTAGCATTAGAATTGTTGGAAGAAATATCCTTCTGGGTTCAGTTCCAAGTGGTGAGAAAGGCACTGGAAACATGGAGACTGCTTGGAAAATGGTTTTTTAATGGTGGATAGGATGACATGGTTTGAGGTCCTGAGGGGGAGAGGGAAGAGATGCTGAGAGTGCCTTGGTTTTATGCCCTCTCTGGGCTTTTGACTTAGAGCTTGTATTCTGATTGGTTGTCAGACTCCCATGGGGCCATGCAGAGGAAACTCTGTAGGCTGTCCTAGGCTGTAGGTAGTCCCAGGCTTGGTTGAGTCTTGCTGAAGGATGTAATCTTCCCAGGTGCCATGTGGTGAGATGAGTAGAGGGCTTTGGGCAATTCCTACTATGGCTCTGCCTGAAGGAAGTAGATCTTTGTTATGTAGAATAGACTGGCTTAGGCCTAAATGGCCCATTGACAAAAGTGGGGGGGGGGGGCTGAGTCTCTGCCTCCCTTTTAGGAAAGATTTAATATTTCCTAAAATATCTCATTTTCCTAGGAGAGGGATGGGTGCTAACTTCATACAAACTGTTTGCAATCAAAATTCAGAAATACTGAAAATTTGGGGGATGATGAACCCATTTATAATTCTGAAACCCTCTTTACCAAAGCAAGCAACAGGAAATGTTACCAGATAAACCATACTTGTCCCTTTATATGTTTGTCTTTGTTCTTACACCGAGAAAGGGTAATATTGTTAAGCAAAGTGTTAATATTTTTAAGCAAAGTAATGTTTTACAGCTGCTGGTCATTGTTATCTTCCAAGAAAGCTCAGGAGCCACATGCTTGGAAATAAAGTGGATGTTAGAGGCTAGTGACTTGCTTTACAATGTTCCAGATTCCTATGTTTTAATTAAAAGTATGTTTGTGGGTCATAAAAAGTCAGGTGGAGCCAGGAACTTCAGAGGCGTTAACGGCAATGTATATTGGTGCCTGGGGGCCATACTGGGAATTACAGTGCTAATTTAATGGCATCCTACCTCATTGATAAATGAACAGGCTATAGTATTTGCTATCATGTTCAGAGTATATTGTATCATGCCATGTAGTAGAAATATCTGATAATGTACATTTAAAAAAAAAAAACCTGAACAGCAAGATAATAGTTTTAAATTGTCCAAATGATTATATGATTACCCAGAAATAATCTTGCATGAAATCATTACTTCCGCTGTTTAAAATTCTGATGGAGTACCATTAGGGTTCAACCCGATGACGGTTGGTGTGTAAGGGCTGTAAAAATCTTTGTCAGCAAAGAGACACAAGAAGATGGCAATTGCTGCCATCTAATGGTCATCCCGCTTTTTGCTGCCAAGACATGGCAGCCATGTTAATCAACATCTCAACAACTACCGTATTTATCGGCGTATAACACGCAGTTTTAAAACTAAAATTGCAAGCTTAAACCCTGCCTGCGTGTTATACGCCGATACTCCGGGTGGCAGAAGCCCGGGACCCAGTCAAATTCGCTGCGCAAGGTGAAACGGCCGGCAGCAGCCCTGCTCTCCTGCTGCGGCTTCTGTTTCAATAGGGAAGAAAACTTCCTTTCGCTTCCCGGGCTTCTGCCGCCCGCAGAAGCCCCGGGACCCAGTCAAATTCGGGAAGCGAAAGGAAGTTTTCTTCCCTACTGAAACAGAAGCCGCAGCAGGAGAGCGAGGCTGCTGCCGGCCGTTTCACTTTGCGCAGCGAATTTGACTGGGTCCCGGGCTTCTGCCACTCGGCAGAAGCCCCGGGACCCAGTCAAATTCGCTGCGCAAGGTGAAACGGCTGGCAGCAGCCTCGCTCTCCTGCGGCCAGCGTCCGTTTCAGTCGCTTCCCTTGTCCGTCTTGATTGCTGGAAGCAGTAACAAACGGCGCGTCCGCTCCGCATCGCCCTGACAACCACCCCAGCCGGCGGCTGCCAGGCCTCGCTGGAGTCAATTGCAAAGCTGCGTTCAGCGCTTTGAGGACCTGAGGCATCTTGGGAAATGTAGTTCCCTATCAGAAAGAATGGAGTAGCTGCGAATTGTAACAACATAATATAACTTGGTGCTTCGCAGGTTACGAAAATCTCGTTTGATTTGCACACTGTTTTTTAAAAGTTAGATAAAGAAATTATGCTGTGAAAGCGACTAGATAGCCCCCTCCCCTTCCTGTGTGTGAGAAAGGGAAGGAGAGGAAGGAAGGAGGGAGGGGGGAGGAAAGAAGAAGGGAGGGGGGGAGAAGATGGAAGGAGAAAAGATGGATGAAGGAGAAAGAATGGAAGGAGAAGGAGGAAGATGGAAGAAGAAAGGAGAAAAAGAAGAAGGGGGAGAAGGAAGGAGGTAGGAAGAAAAGGGGAAGAGAGGGAAAGAGCAGAAAGACAAAGAGGATGAAGTTGATAGGCAAGAGGAAGGGGGAAGGAAGGGAAAAAAGAGGGAGAGAGTGAAGATGAGGAAGAGGTTTTTGGTTTTCCAAAAAGCAGTGATTCTGATTAAGTTTTTTTGCTCAAAGAGGTGTTTTTTCATTTCATATTTGCCTTTTAAGAGGAGTTAATGTTATAATTCATGTTCTAATGTTATAAATTTTAATCCAACATTAAGTTCCGAGCTTCCAAGTCATTTATTTTTAATGAAAAAAATTTTTACTCAAATTTTTGTGTTAAAATGGGGGGTGCGTGTTATACGCCGGTGCGTGTTATACGCCGATAAATACGGTAACTTTATTTGAGAATTTATTTGAGAATTTCTAAAATTGGAAAGCGGAAAGAGGTGACAGTTTCTAGCTGGGCTGAACTGAGCAGGAGTAGTTTCTGGTTAGGTTTTGGATGGGTACCACTTGGTATTCATATGGCTAAGACTGGAAATCAAGAAAGCATCCAGGGAAAGGGGTCTGGCAAACCACTTCTTAAATGCTGGTGAGAAGCCTGCCTAGAATCATTCATCAGAAACAGAAGTGGTATTCAGCCAGTTCTGGCAGGTTCTGTAGAACTAGTAGCAGAAATTTTGAGCAGTTTGGAGAACCGGCAAATAGGCTGTCCCCGCTGCCTCCCAGCCGATCTTCTTTTGATGTTCTGAACAGGAGAACTGAGTTGGAAAGCAGGTTAGTGCGGTGGGGGTGGGAAAGGGGATGCATTATCCTTCCCTGCCATGTCTACAAAGCCACAACCACAAAGCGACACCACGCCCACAGAGCCACGGTCACAGAACTGGTAGTAAAAAAAATTTTGGAATCCCACCAGAAGTCAACTGAATTCAGGGGTGTCAAAAGACTAAAAAAAGAAAAAAATTCTGTGTGAGTGAGAGAGAGGGAGAGAAAATGGGAGAGAGCGAGGGAGAGAGAGGGGGGAGAGAAAATGGCAGAGAATGGGAAAGAGAGATGGAAAAGTGATGCAGAAATGAAAGTGTTGTTCTGTATGAAAAGCTACATTTTTGGACTTTATTCATAGCAAACAATTCTTAGAGAAGGCAGCCCGACCCTGTTTAGGGCTATTTGTAATGAATGGCAACCCAGTGACTTTCTCGTAAATAAAAGGCTGAAAATGCAAAGGATGGGAAAAGATGTATTATCAAATAATTCAATTTTCCCAATGATCCAGGCCTTTTAACTTTCTTTATCTTTTTAGTCCCAATATAAATTCATACACCCTCACACACCCCCTCACACACACATATACACACACACTCCATGCATAGGGATACATCTATGCAGTAAGCCATGTTCCACTTTAAGAAGACCATACACTCCTACAAAGGCAGGCTCACTACTTATTTATCACTTCTTTACAAACTGAAGTGTTTTAAAGACCATCAAATTACACTTGGGACACCTGCCTTTTTTCTGGATGCATTTGAAATGTGGGTTGCTGTTATTACAACTTATTCCTGGGAGAACCACAGCCTTCAGGAACAGGTTTTATCTCAGCAGTGGGATTCACTTACCTTCCTTATCAGTTCACAAATGTGAGCACGATTGCGATCACTTCCCTCGCACATGTCATATCTGCGCATATGCACTGCCTTCTGTGCACGTGCAGTGCTCACACATTACGTTGGAGTGGGTGGGGACCGAGGTGGGTTGTTCCTAGTTTGACCCGGATCACAACCAGTAGTAGCAGCGGTGGGAGGCTCCGCCCACCCAACTGGATGTTTCTGCACATGCACCCAAACCAGTAGTAAGAAAATTGGCAACCCACCACTGGTTGGCAGAGCCTCTTGCAGCTGCTGCTTCCAGTTCACCTGAACTGGAGAGAACCAGCTGAATACCACCTCTGGTTTATCTTCAATAAAGGAGGCCACTACCTTTCAATGAGGAGGATTTTTTTTCCTCCATGGTATCCATAGCATTAAATTCCCGGCTATGCTGCCAAATTAATTTTTCTTGCCTGCCTGCTTTTCATATCCAGGTGAACTACAGACAGCTGAGCCGATATTTTCTATACCGCTTCTATTGACCAATCTGCCTCCTCCCTTGGTCTCTCTTTGGCTTTCTCTGTCTGTGGGTTGCTTTTCTTGTCTGTTCCCCCTCCCCTGTTTTTGCCTCAGGAACCCAGGGATATTCATGGGGCTGAGGCCAATAACATGGAATTAAAAACTAAATTCTTTAGGCCTTATCCTAGCAACAGGCCCATCACCATCTGTTCTGAAGACCAGGAAGCCATTATCTAGTAAATTCTTTGTACATACCCCATCACCTGTGAGGAGCAAAACAGTGCCCCTTTCCCAGGTCCCTTTGTCCGGAAACAAAAGTTCTTTTCCTGCACCACAGATTTAGAAAGATGATCTATAATGCCTATAAAGAAATTACAAGCTCGGCAATAAAGTCCTAAATCAGGAGAGATCTGTGCTTAAAGAGACCGACACCTGCCTGTTAAAGAGCTAACTCAAAAAACACATTTTCCTCAAAGAGAAAGGAAGCATTTTATTAAAGAAAAATTACCTTATATTTCTAAATTTTAAAAACTCCCGCCTGATCAAAAGGTCATTTTACAGATACATTACAGGTTATACATACATGTGCACCCACACAGACACACACAAACACACTAGTAGATATTTTTGATATTAGCCAGCTCTCTTTTAGATCCTATGATGATTAAGTTGCATAAAACATTTACCAAACACATCAAGGCATAATAATGATACAAATGCTAAGTCCAATTTGAACACCTGGCTGCCTGTGAGCGAACATAATAAATGTGAAGAAGAAGAAGAAGAAGAAGAAGAAAAGAATTGTTTTTTTTTTTTGTTGTCACAACTAAGAGCTATAATCTCTCTTTAAAATGTTAACCCTGAAATGTCTACTGTTCCTTCCATTTCAAAAGACAATGAAGCTTTGAATGAAGGGGCAGACATATTGTCTCTCTTACATTTGCTCACAGGTGGTGGTGCCAGGGATGCTGAAGTTGTAGGAGGGTGTTGAGCTATGGAAATATGAATTTCAGATGATATTTACATTTTAAAAAATGCGGAAGAAAGGACTCCTTCATATCTGATCTAGACTTTTACAAATAATTCCCTGTGTCCAGACTCTCAATCAAAAGTATTAAAACTCCAAGTCAGCAGGATTATATTTTTTGCTTTTGTTTTCTAATAAATATGAGGGGCTCTACCGCATCAATCCAAGGATTCCTTCAGTGTGATAACATCTCATTGTACTGTATATATGTGAAGCTATCCTTGAAGGCAACTTGGAAACTTCACTTGATATAAATATAGCAGCTAGATTACAAGCTAAGACCTAGCTCACCAGTTCCAAGGCCAGTTCAAAACATTTTGCTGCTGAAGTTAAACCAGCAAATTACACACATAACACATTCACATAGTACTTTAAGCCTGCTAATGGCTGTAACCAGTCAAGATATTTTGGCATGTGAGATTGAAAATCCCACAAGTCTTTCCATTATCCCTAATATAAAAAAAATACTATATTGACATCCCTAACAAGTAGGTTCCAAGCTAGCATTTTTGTCTATAGTCCATTTCTGGCACCATTCAAAGCCAAAAAGGGTAAGGATGAGGGGTGCAAATATCCAGGCAACAAAGAAATACAGATTAGAAAAGTCCGCTCACATCAAGTGGTCTCTGGATTTTTGCAGCCCAAATTAGGAGTCAATGATTTGCAAGATGCTCTTTTCTGATATAAACCAGGTGTTCAGAGTCTCTTTTCTCCTTTCCTTGCTATTCCAAAATGACCTTAGTCAATGAAACAGAAAAGAATGTCTACTAATACATTGTCCCAATTGTAAAAAAAATCCCTCTGAAGAGGCAAGTATAAACTTGTGCCATTTTATTTCTTTGCAGTACTGGTGAATCTTTATTCTAGGTCCAGATCTTTAAGTATAGACTATTTTCTTATTCTTCTTGTTGTTTTAAATACAGGGGTTCTGTTTTATTGAGGTGATTTCATTTTGTTTTATTGAGTGTCTAATGCTGCTCTTTTTAAATTATGAATGATGGTATTTATGCTTTTATCATTTTTGTAAATTGTAAAGCACTCTGGAAGTCTCCAGGATATAAATAATTTCAATCAAACAAACAGTGTCCATCATTCTGTTTACAAAAGTGGCCAGCCAGAAGCTTCTGAAAGGCCTTCATGAAAGCAAGAAATTCTCTTGGCAACAGAGGTATATTTCTTCTCAACCTCAAGGAGTTTATGCAGAATAACCCCCCACACCTTCCCTCTCTCTCTCTCTCTCTCTCTCTCTCTCTCTCTCTCTCTCTCTCTCTCTCTCTTTTATAGCAATAGCAGTTAGACTTATATGCCGCTTCATAGGGCTTTCAGCCCTCTCTAAGCGGTTTTACAGAGTCAGCATATCGCCCCCACAGTCTGGGTCCTCATTTTACCCACCTCGGAAGGATGGAAGGCTGAGTCAACCCTGAGCCGGTGAGATTTGAACCGCCGAACTGCAGATGACAGTCAGCTGAAGTACAGCACTCTAACCACTGCGCCACCTCAGCTCTTTTGTATTCTCAGCATGAAAAGTGTGGAGGAAGTTAAAAATTTAAATTCAAAAGTTAGCTATACAATTTGGGATGAATACCCTTTGAATGGTGTGGGAGTAGGAATGGATTTCCAGAGGAAAAATTGCAGACTACAGGAACTAGGAGCACTATTCAGGTGACCCTGAAGACACAGATTAACTTCCAAGTGCTTCAACAACCCTCTAAAACTGTGGTGTCAAACTCACGTCATCACAGCAGCATCATGTGACGTATCATGACTTCCCCCCTTCACTAAACTGGGTGTGGGCGTGGCCAGCATGTGACACATTTGGCGCATGGGCTGGGAATTTGACACCCATGCTCTAAAAGGTGCAGATTACCAGCTGTCTGCAAGGAACATAATCCTTCCATTCCCTGCTATCCTGTCAAAGCTGAAGAAGCTTCTTGAATGAGAAGCAAAAAGTCTTTGAAGGAAAAAACAAAAAAGTCCAGTTGCCTCCTGAAAAAGCAACTTTGGGACAGCCAACTTTGGATGACTGAAATCTGAACCTCCACCATATTTTGGGATGGTAAATGAACTGATCCTAGACTCATTTAAATACCTCCCAATTTACAGATTACACATACATACATGCATGCATACATACATACATATATTCCTCCCCTTCCTTATTTCACCCCTTGTGCTAGGAAAAGCCTTAGAACCACCTTTTGCCTGGAGCCCTACTAGGGAACTACAAAAAGAACTCAGTCAATAATACGACATATATTTATATCTATATTTATCTTTATAAAATATATAAAGAACAATTGCAGGAATTGTATATGTCTAGTTTAATGAAAGAAGATATGATAGTAGTGGTCCAATATTGAGGGCTGCCAGAAAGAAGAGCAGGCGGGTCAACCTATTCACCAAAGCACCTGAAGGCAGGACAAGAAGCAATGGATGGAAACCAATCTAGAAACCCAGTCTAGAACTAAGGATAAATTTCCTGACAGATAGAACTGAATCTGTGGAATGGCTTGCCTCAAGAAGTTGTAGGTGCTCCAACAATGGAGGTTTTTAGGAAGAGATTGGACAGTCATTGGTTTGAAATGGTATAGGGTCTCCTGCTTGAGTAGTGGGTTGAATCAGGAGATCTCCAAGGTCCCTTCCAACTCTATTATTCTGTTATGAGCACATGTACATAGTCTGCATTTGCCAATCAATGTTGATTAGAAATGTTTACAGAAGAGTTGTGCTGATATCCTGTTGGGGAACACTTAGGACAAAATATGAAAAATTCATTTAATTGGATATAATGACTATAAGATTACCCCTGGACTGCTAGCCTTCCTTCAACCAAAGAATATAAGGGAACAGGATTCAATTTTCAGGAGAAGTAACTTGCGTCAGAGTGAGTTTTCTTTCCACTTCACTACATGTGAATGAATTTCTGCTTCTCTTGCTGGATTTCTCTTTGGCTCTGCCTTTTCTGATCTCCATCTCTGGACCATCCTTTAACCAGAATAGATCTGATGATCTATTCTCCCCTGGCTAGCATTTCATCGCTGGACAATCAGCAGTACATTCAACCCCACACACTCACCACATGTGTCAAGGAGAAGGAAGTTCCTCCACCACAGTTCCACACCTCACTTCATGTGAAGTATGTGCACATTGAAGATTTATGAGTAAAGCTGCCCAAATGAGCATAATTTCTGAAATACATTATGTGCCTTCTACAACGTGAATGGTGCATCTCTTGCCACCAGTAGTCAAGCACATGTTACGTTAGATTAGAAACTGAAATGGAATAATCCAATAGTGGCCAGGAAGGCTACTTCTGTTGCTACTTCTAATGATGAATACCATATGCTTGGCTCTCATTATAACAAGCTGAAGCTGTCCTGCTACTGGATGGGTAAGCCTGGTGTTTTCTTTCTTGGAGAGAAAAAGAGAGATTTGTGTCCAAGTACCATTCCTTGCAAGCGAGACATCATCAGTAAGTTACTTTTTTAAATTAAATCATTCCCGGTGTGATTTGTTTTTGTTGTTGTTGAGCCTTTTAATCTTCTTATCAGACTTTGTTCAGGCATTGTTGGGTGTTTTTTCCCCCCAGTGTTTTCTCTGCTACATGAATTAGACATTGCTTTGGTTAGTTGTTTTGGAAATTTTGCCAGGAGAGTTGCCTTAGTAAAGAGGCGAGGAAACTCTGCCAGCTTATAAAGATGCTGCCCTCTCCAGCTATTATTCCTTTCACTTGTACAATGACTCATAAGAATAGCAATGTTGGACTCATGCAGTAGCCAATTTGGCAAGTGAAATAATGATTCCTCCCTCCCTTCTACACTCACAGAACTTTCGCTGGTAGCTTGGCATACTTTTTTCTTTCCTTTTCAACCAGCCATACATGAAGTTTGATCCCTGTTCTAGGAAAGTAGAGTGAGTGGCAAGAGATACCCTGCTCCCCACCACACACACCACACACACACACACACACACACAGGGGGGGGTTGTTTGTTTTTTTTATTTTTTTGGTGGAGAGGCAAGATGAAAGTACATTTCCACACCTTCCTCCCTCCCTGATTTCCATTGGCCATCTAGTTTCATTCTTTCTTCTGTGCCATTTTTTTAGCTGCCATACAGAGAATGTTATTGCTCTTTTTCCAGGCACATAACTACAGAATACTCATTAATTCAAAATAGGTAAGCTGGCAGGGGCAACAAGGAGGAAAAAAACTACAGGACTAGTGGCTTAAGAAGTTGCCTGAAATGTGATAACTCAATGGTAGATGGCATTCATATTAATAACATTTAGGATACGTATAGTTAGTCCTTGACTCACAACCATTTGTTCACTGACCATTCAAAATTACAGCACTGAATAAAGTGACTTATGAGTGCTTTTCACAGTTATGACCAGGGGTGGGTTGCTGCGTGCGTTACTGCTGGTTCGCTTTGGGCACACTTTACACACATGTGTATGCCGTGTGTTGCTTGCACATGCATAGTTGCCTATAAGTTGTTCTGTCCATGTGCAGAACATTAAAAAAGGCAAAAAAAAAACATGCCAGCAATGGCATGGGTGACGGAGAACCAGTTCAGGGGCGTGGTGAGCCTGCCGTCCCTACCAGTTGCAATTTCAACTACCGATTTGCCAGAACTGGTGCAAACCAGTAGCAACCCACCTCTGGTTATGACCATTGCAGCATCTCCATGGGCATATGATCAAAATTTGGATGCTTGACAACTGGCCTGTATTTTTGACTATTGCAGTGTCCCGGGGTCACGTGATCACCTTTTGCACACTTTGGAAAAGTAAAGTCAATGGGGGAAGCCAGATTCACTTAACCATGTTACCAACTTAACAACTGTGTTGATTCACTTAACAACTATGGCAAGAAGTGTTGCAAAATGGAGCCAAACTCACTTAACAACTCTCTTGATTAGCAAGCGAAATTTTGGGCTCATAGGTCAATGACTTCCTGTACCGAGTAGCATTCACCCTAGTAACATTTAGGAAATATATTTTAAGGGAACCACAGTGTTTCATGTATTTATTGTTTATATGGGTTTGTTTATTTGCTTACTTATTTATACATTTCACACCTGTTTTTTTCGTCTCATGGTGATCGATGTCAAAGTAGTAACTTTCCCAAAGCAAATATATCATCACAATAGACATTGCAATCTTATAAGATAAATCAGCATTTCCAACTGTTCTTTGTTAAAAATGCTGAATCACATGATAGTTTTGGTCTCAAATTAAAAAGGATACCTTTTGATCCTATTCCATTTAGTATATTGAAATCTCATCATTTGTAGTATAAACATTCATGAACTTGGCAGCCCTCCTCAAAATAGAAAGGGGGGAATAGAAACTACTGCAGTATTTAATTACCGTCTACTGAAAAATGGAGTACTGCGAAACAAATGTAGGTTTGAAGAGAAGTTGTTTTGCAGCAGACAAAGCTTTTTGTAGTGCCTTGAGATGTGCAAAATAGTTCAAGTTCACAGCTTTCCAAACACCCTCTTCCAATGTCCCTGCATGTCTGTGGCATCAGATTAACCACTTCTACCATTGACATAAATATTCTTACATGGAAATGGGCAATTTTTAACTGCAGAATGGAAGCATGAGTTGCCTGCTTTGAGATTGGAACACTTTGGGGGAAATTGGGACAAATTTTCAGGATCAGAACATTTTAGCCTTCAGATAATTTGAAATTTTCTACTAGAAATATGCTTCTGTAAGTAGAGATTTTGAGGGATGCGGTGGCTTAGTGGGTAAGATGCTGAGCTTGTTGATCAGAAACGTTGGCAGTTTGGCGGTTCGAATCCCTAGTGCTGCATATTGGAGTGAGTTCCCTTTACTTGTCCTTTCATTAAATTGAAACAAAGCATTTTCGCTATGTAAAATAAAAAATCCTGTCAGTTATATGTGCAGTAAATACCGGTAGTTTTAATACAGGGGAGCAATTTGCACATGTAATTCTTTAGTTATTTTGAAATGGTATAGTTCAGTATCACATGGCATATGTCACAATGCTATTTTGGTTTGACAGGCTTAATGGGGTTTCAATAATCCCCTCTCCCCCACTATAAAAACAATAATGAATTTAAGAGACAGGCTATAGGATTCAATTCTGCAACAGGGATGACTATCATATCTCTTAAATATAACTGGAAATTTTGAAACAACGAAGTAATCAAGCAAGAATGTGCTTCTTGTGTGAGATGGAAGGCATGGAATAAGGAGAAACCCAAAGAGCTACATATATGAAGCCAGCCAATGGTATTTTAATTAACAAATCCTGGCATTTTTTGTGAACAGAAGTGAAATCAGAACTCAATTAGAGGAGCACAAAGTTTCAATGTGCACTCAATAAAGAGATTATAAGGGTCGTAAGATATTGATCTGTAGATCCTAATTAATCACTGTTATGGATAATTAAAGATAGAGGCAGTATGTTAGGCCTGTCTTGGTCAAAAACATAAGCCACTATTACTTTTGTTTTTAACAAATGAAAGCTACTTATCATGATGTCCAACTATTTCCCAAATAGTTGTGTTTATAGAAGATGACTCCAATCCATATTATTTATTAAGTGCACTTAGGACTGTAGCCAATATGTTTTAAGAACTCTTCATCAACAAGTGAGGGGGAAATAGCCAAGCCAAAACATGCAGAGACTTTATTCAAATAAATATTTATGTTTAGAAGCCAAATAAAAACTGCACACAAAGTTCAAAGGAGAAGCTCTCCTATTTTCTATGTACAATTTCATTTGCCTTTTTTCATATGTGTGTGTGTGTATGTGTGTACAGTATGTATGTATGTATGTATCTATGTATCTATGTATGTGTATGTCTATGTGTGTATGTGTATGTATATACACACACACACATATGTTCAGAAAGTTTTAATGCAGATTATTTGCAGTCATCTCAATTTTTAAGCAAAACAATATCATTTACTACACAAGAAAAGATCAAGAATATAAAAGGGAAACAGGAAAAAAAACCCAAAACATAAACATAACTTGCTATAATACTTATAAGAAACATCTGCTCAGTTTTTAAACACAGCGTTAGACCTTGACCACAATGTCACTATCAGACATAACCGAAAATTGCAGCATATATTTCGTGAGAATATGATTAAGAAATAGTAGAGGGCAGCTGGGTAAATGCCTTTATTTGTTTATTTGTTTGCAAAACAAACATTTTATATAAGGACCTTTGTGGTAGGGATGGTGTTTTGTTCCAACATGAAGCTAGAATTTGCTTTGTTTACCTCTTATTTGCAAGAAGGCTGAGTTTAAGTTGGAAGACCTTGCCCAGTGAAAGATATAAGTGTTCTCTATTGGACAAAAGTGAGCAAATTCAGCAGCAGTTATTCAGCAAAAGTTAATTGTGCATGAGACCCACCAACATAAGTAGAACAAGATGAAATGGAATCGGTTGCTGAACTTCTTCAATCATAAAGCAAAGACAAAACAAAGGAGCAACCACAGTCAATGGACTTGTTTATTTCCCCTGCACTCTTATTTTACTTACGAATTTAAAAATTGGGTACTTTCTTTTGCACCTCTTAAATAATTATTACAACATTATTACGATGCCACCTTTATTAACACTCTCCACGTGGCAGTTTATAAATCAGGATGCTATCATAATTGTGGTTTCAACCCTCCTTGTATGCCGTCTTGAGTCATTTTGTGACTGAGCTGTCTTGCAAATCAAATAAATAAACATGTGCTTGTATAAAAAAACAAAATAACAACTGAAAAAAAAGGTTTATGTTTGTTAGTCTCTCCTGGTCTCAGGCACATTTGTCCTGGTGCTTCAGTAATGTGTCATTTCAATGAAAATCCCCTGGCCTTACTCTTTAATATTTTACACCAAATGTCGTGCACACAATTATTGCGTAGCCAACGATAGTTAAGTATAAGGATTCTGTTTGTCTAGCCTAATATACCCCTCCACCCTCCACCCTCTCCCCAACCTCCCTCCACCTTCCCCCCCCCCGACTTCCCAGAACCTGTACACGGTATGGATTTCTAACAAACACAGTCTAAAATCTATTGAGAAAAAAAAAGAAATAAACAAAAAATTAATAACATTCTACATTGACCTTAGCTTCTTCTTGCTGAACCAACTTTAAACAATTTAAATCATTTCTGATCTTAAGCATAGGCTAACTGGAATTTCTTGGTCCCATATTTATTTTGTATATAGTCAATCCATTTTTTCCAGTCTCGTTTATATCTCTCGTTTGAGTGATCTTTAAGATATGCCGATATTTTTGCCATCTCGGCTAAGTTTGTAACTTTCAATGTCCATTCTTGAGTTGTAGGCAAATCTTCCTTCTTCCATTATTGCGCCACCAACAGTCTTGCTGCCGTTATTAGATGCAAAATCAAGTTAGTCTCTACCACTGTAAAGTCAGTACATATACCTAGTAAGAATAGCTGAGGAGTAAACTTTATCCTTCTTTTAAAAATATTTTGCATAATCCACCATATTTTTATCCAAAATGCCTTAACCTTTTGATAGGTCCACCATATATGAAAATATGTAGCATCGAGAGAGCCGCATCTCCAACATTTAGGCTGTAAGTTCGGATACATAGAAGCCAGCTTTTTAGGATCTAAGTGCCAAGAATAAGGATTCTGTTTGATGTAGGCTTCTTTGTATAAGAATTTCTTCATTTTACCACTTGAAAAATAATGCTGAGTCATCTTTTGTAACATAGCAATTATAAAATATGCATTGTTACTATAATTATTGATCTGGGAGAATTGTATAATGTTTTCAAGGAAATGATTAAGTCTGGTTTTTTTTTAAAAAACATCTTTGCTCTGAATCAGTTTGCCACCTTAGGTGAAGAAGTACCACACAGGTGATAATGAGGAGGAGGAGGATGTTCTTGTATAAAATTGAGTTTCCTGTTTCATCACTTTGCTAATAGGAGTGCACCATAATAACTATAATTAGATAGCTGCCTGCCTTACATCACTCTCCACCAGATCTATCTGATTGCAGTTCATATAGCAGAATCACTCACTGGAAATAAGGATCAGGAAAAAGGAACCATTCCCCATCAGGAGGCAGGGGAAAAAATCCACAATTTGTGAGGGTTCCAAATAGCATTGAAAATTAAATCAGAGTCTGAGGCAAATGATTCTTCAAAGTTCCAATTTATTAAGAGAGCCATATTGGCACATCTGAGAAAACCCGAATCTGAAGACTTCCCAGTTTTCCCACCCAGTTGAAAGTTCAAGATCTTGCCTCCACACCCACAAGTCATGGTCCAATCTTTCACTGCCATGCTGGCAGCTTCCACCCATCCAGTTCAGGTCAGGTGCAGAGGTGCTTTCTAGAAAGAATTTTGTTATGGCTACATATCATCTAACTCCGTATAATCCCCTCTCCCATTTTCCCACAATAGAAAATGTATAGTAGAATATATAAAGTGTGGCATGCCTGAGGTCCAAAAGAAGATGGCTTGCAGGCTTGACACAATTACTTCTACATCTTCCTGTCAATTGTAGACATTGAAATGAGGCATTCCAAGATTATGCACAAATAACTCATGCTGGTGGGCTCTACTAGGTCTACAGCTTCTTCTTACCTTCAGGCAGTCTCAAGATTGAATCTGATGCTTATAGTAGGTCAACATCTGGCTAGCATAAACATTTTCCTTCTCTTGAAAATTGTAGGAACAAAGGAAATTGGTGGGAAGGAAATAGTAGTTCTCTCTCTCTCTCTACTCAAAGTACCTTTGCATGTGCTCATTGGCAAGCAGCATGTGGCAAAAGATATCTCAGTTCACTTCTTCCATGTCATTCTATTGTATTTAGGATTGTTCTGCTTTTGGAGAGATTTCTATGTATAATACTCTGTACAGCTTTATTAAAACATTTCATTTGGGAGCTGTATATATATAATTGCTTGTGGACATATGACATAAATACTGTTACGATTCTTTATAATAAAGTGGGGGGGGAAAGAGACAGACAGAGAGGGAGAGGGAGGGAGGGAGACAGAGAGGGAGGGAGGGAGACAGAGAGGGAGGGAGAGAGGGGCTGAGCCCAAAACAGGAAGTGTTATCTCTTCTGAAGTAATACTTTAGTTCACTAATCAAAGAGGCCACTGGATTTTGTTTTGTTTTTCCAATGGGAAATGTCACCAAGGAACATTGCAAAGTTAGGTTTCCATCTTTAAAATGCTGAAACAATAGTAATGATGGTATAAAAACCATCAAATGTGTTTTTAATTTAATAATGAACAAAGTATCTTTAAAAGGAACCAATGAGAAGAGGGATAACATATGAAATTAAGTAAAGATGGTCTCTTGGCTTAATAAATAATGACTATTTTTTCCCCATTTCAGATTCTCATTCACTTTAAGTTCCCTCTATGGATAATATTCTAGAGAACAATGAACTTTTTCATTGCTTTAAAAATGTGCTCTTAATGTACTCACTGGGGTTTTCCCAGCCCACAGAGCTTTGGTACAAAGAGTAATTATGATCCAATATGAAATGAGCTATCAATAGAAGACATTTTTAGATACCACTTAATCATGCAGCATTTACCAACTCTGTCTGTCAAGGCTGATAAAGGGAACAAAATGTTATAGCAAAGCATGTTAACTCAAGGCAGGAACAACATGTCACATCTTGGAGATGCATATTTACTAGCGGTTTAAGATGTATGTTGGTTACTTAGCTATCCCTATTGCAACTTCCATTGTCAAAGAACTGAGTTAACTAGCTCTGTTCCATAGATGCTGTTTTATAGTACAACCATTTGTGTATCTATTCAGATATAGGCTTCACTGCATTTACTTAGCCCCAGAAAATTGGGTTTAAGGCAGCCTTGTTGATGTGGAGCCATTAAGGGCCAGGGGCTTCAGGAAAACCATATAATCTTGCGGCAAAAAATCAAATCAGAGAAGATTCAACAACAATGGTGGATTTGTAAACTTTTCTTCTGCATCATCCATCTGACTTAAATTTCATTGCGAGACCTACACCCCAAGAGAAAATGAGCAGTTATACTTCAAATACTTTGAGTAAACATGTTTTGTACATGCTTTTAGAAGGAAGCTCAGAGGTTGCCTAGTTAAAATATAGCAAAGGGACTAATCTCCCCATAGCTCTGTTCCATTATTCAGCTACGGACAAGCATTTGCAAAGAAATTAGAATGCTGGAAGTGCCAGGTATCCCTTGGAGAAGTTTTATATTGTCTTGGTATGTAAAAGAAGTTTCCCCTGATGAAAGAGGGGAGCCCAATTATTGCTGCTTTTGATACTAAGTGAACTCAGGGACTAACACCTTTTGGATAGTGTCATAATGCTGGCACTAATTAATTCACCTCTCACTTCCCCTTAAAAGTGAGGAAATTAATTTTGAAAACTAAAATTAATTTGGCACTGATAAATATAGAGTTCTGTGAGTTACCTGGCAATCATTTAGAGGTCCCTTCTTAGGTGCAGCCATGCTTCACTAACAGTGCAGTCTTCACTGACTCTCAAAACATGATCATTTACCAAATAATTTGTTTTCTTTCTAAGGCAGCAAAAAGGCTTTCAGGCCCTTGGTTTGCATTGCCTAATGTATCTTGATGGAGTAAAATGAAGATTATATTTTAAAAAAAAACACCATAGGACTCTTTCATCCTAAAAATTAAATACCGGCAGGAGAAAAACTCATGAATGGGCAATTTAGACCTCAGTTTTTCAAGTAGTCCAAGTACAAATAGTTATGGTAAAATTGGAACGGCTTATACTGGTATCACAGACATCCAGTGAAATTGGAACTGGGTGCATGGAAACCAATAAAGGTGAAGCCTCTTTATGAAACAAGTAAAATTTGTCTCATGGAACATTTTTGGAATACAGGGTTATGACCACAATTGAGCCCAAAATTTCTGTTGCTAAGTAAAACAGTTATTAAGTGAATTTTGCCCCATTTTAGGATCTTACTTGGCACAATTGTTAAATGAATCACTGCAGTAACACAGTTGTTAAGCTTCCCCATTGACTTTGCTTGCCAGAAGGTTGCAAGAGGTGATCACATGACCCTGGGACACTGCAACCGGCATAAATGCATGCCAGATGCCAAGTGTTTGAATTTTGATCAGGTTCCCATAGAAATGCTCACAGTCATAAGTGTGAAAAACACAGGCATAAGTCACTTTTTTCAACGAGTACTTTTAGCTGTTGCCATAAATGCAGTCAGTATATGTTATTGTGTGGAACAATCCAATATGAGCAGACGTTATGAACAAGGTGATGTGTTTATAATCAGGACAAGTTTGTAATTCAGTTCCAAAGCATGGGTTTGTACGTTTTATAAAGATGTTGCAAAAATGGAATAGATTGGCATGTAGACCCTATTGCAAAACTGGGGTGATATATTTATGTCCTCCTTTCTGCACTGGGTATGGCTGAGAGTGTAACAAGGGTAACAAGTAAAGATTGTACAGGGATCAGCTGAAAAATGGTTTTACAGCATGTCTTAGTTAATTTTCTGCTTTAAGTTTACTTCCTGCCTTTGTCAGTAGCACAGTTGATATGAACTAGGATGATTGTTTTAAAGATATTTTAAACACTTTCCAGGAAAAATCCACACATTAAATATATACTCTTTCTCAGTAAGACATAACTCCTGTGAGTAGTTTCTGTCTTTATGCCTATGCTTTAACCTTCTATACCACATAGAACACTGGTGTGCAAGAATATACTTTTGACCTTCTGTTCGTCAGCCAGCATTTTATCAAAAATAAAACTGTCCTATAAGCAGTTGAGCTGACATTTTAAAACCAGAATCTTTAAATGGAAGATACAGCTTTGCTACTATCATGGCTTCCTCGGTGAAAGAGAACCATGTGACCATGATACTTGATGGTCGCTACAAAAGCTGATTTTATTTGAAATCTAATTAAAGAGATTAGCAGCTGTATTCAGACAGAATTAAGATCAGTGTAAGAAATGCCTTCAGTTTGTTTACAATATCTTAATTGAAAGACAATCTGAACAACTGTGGGAAAGGGTGTATAAAAAAAACACACAGGAAAACCCAAATCCTCAAATTTTTGAAAGAGGGGAAAAAAGTCTTCAGAACAAGTTATAGTGATAGGAAGAGAAAAATGGAGAAGAGGATGAAAGAAGAGAAAGAATGTTTGATGTGAATGCAGATTTCCACACAAGCTCAGACCACAAAGGATGGAAAGATATTTCCATCAAAAATATCAGCAAATAGAGGAAAATATCAAGAATATGAAAATGAGGTATGTATAAGGTCAGAGAAATCACAGAATGCTTAAAGATAGTATAGGAATAGTCAAAAATAACAGAGAGATCTAATAGCAATAGCACTTGGAATTACATACCACTTCACAGTGCTTTACAGCCCTCTAAGTGGTTTATGGAGTCAGCCTATAGCCCCAACAATCTGCGTCCTCATTTTACTGACTTCAGAAAGATGGAAAGCTGAGTCAACCTTGAGACGGTCAGGATCGAACTGCTGGCAGTCAACAGAATTAGCCTGCAATGCTGTATTCTAACCATTGCGCCATCACCACTTATTTGCCTAATAAAGGCAAATAAGCTTTAAAGAAGATGGAGAATCATGTTTACCTGTGGGATGGAAAGGGGTTGGGGATATATGAGGAAATGTGCATTATAATGTCACGCCACAAACCCAATGACTTGAATACTTGCATCCATGGTCAGGAAAAAGGACGAAAATCCAGAGTGGCATTGCTACATTGTGATGCACTTCATCATATTTTCATCATTGCAGTAACATATTCCTAAATTCTGAAGCTTTTATGGACAAATTACAAAACATTTGCAGAGGGGAAACATATCCAGGAACTTACTCCATTAGAAAGGGACGGGGGTGGGTTGTTACAACAAGCATTAGGCCAATTTTAAAACATAAAAGCAGCAGACACAGAGGAAATACCCAATGAACTGTTTAAGCTTCAGGAAAAGAAGCAGTTAAAATGCTAATCGTGCTATGACAACAAACATGGAACAAGTCCTTGTGGCCTAAAGGCTGAAAAGGATCAGTAGACATACCTATGCTGAGGAGGGAAAATGTAAGGGAATATGCAGATTTAAAAGCATGACACTAGTTCCTTGTGCAAGCAAATTTTACTTAAAACCTTACAAAGGAAAACAGAACCATGTACGGAAGCAGAAATGCCAAATGAACAAGGAACTAATGCAAAGAAGTATAAGACTGATGGACCTGGGTGGGTTTCAAAGGGAGGTGGAGCTGCTCCACTGGTCTGCTGCACAGTCCATTTGAACCCTTGGTCACCATTTGGAATAAGGAAGGGAGTGGCTAAAACTTTGGATCAGATCATGCGCCATGTGACACCTCACTTTCAGTGATTCCATCACTCCACATGGTTCTCGGAGGAGCTGAGGGAAATGTTAGTGCTCAACAAACTACAAACCTGAGTTGTGGCTGCTATTAAGGTCTACCTTGTGGTGATCAGGATGACAAAGTCTTGAAGTCCTTATTGCATCCCCATACAGCTTCCCCTGACCTTTTTTCAGATGACACAAGCCCTTTTAGTAGAAAGGGATTGGAGAACCTTTTGCAGGAATGTCCGGTGGGATTTATTCAGCATCTGACAGACAACTGCAATAGTGAAAGCAGTTATGTAAGCTTCTAAAAGAGCACATGACACATCTCTGCCTTAGCATCTGCATTGGTTGGAAGTTCAAATATAAAGTGTTTTTTTAAAAAAAAAATATTCAGGGTGTGGGATATATATTTAGGGACTGTTTCTCCCAAATTGCTCATGCCCATTCAACTATGCCCAGGCAAAGAAGCCTGTTGTGGGTTTGTTGAATGGTTCTTAAACTTGGCAGGTCCCAGGAGGCAGGCCTTTTCTGCCATGGTGCCCATCATATGGAACCTTCTCCCTTCCCCCCAAGGTTAGCACCATCTCTGTTAATGTTGTGTAAGTTCCTCAACACTTGGCTATGTCATCAGTGACATTCTAAAATGACTCCACCTTTGTGTGTGTGTGGTGTGTGTGTGTGTGTGTATATATGTTATTTATGCTGATAAACAAATGTAACAAAAAAAGGCAACAGTAAAAATATTGGGTTTCTGTCTGGATGGTCTCTTGTGACGAGCCTAATGACAGAGAGTGGAAGTGTGACCTTCCTCCCATACTTGTATATATAGTGTATATAGTGTATATAGTGTATATAGTGTATATAGTGTGTATATATATTATATATATATATATATATATATATTATATATATATACACTATATATATACACACACACACACACACATACACACACACATACATACATACACACACACACTGTTTTTCTTAAGTGTTGTGCCCAGAGCTATGTCATCAGTGACATTCTAAAATGGCTCCACCTTTGTGGCTATATATATATATATATACATACATACATACACACACACACTGTTTTTCTTAAGTGTTGTGCCCAGAGTCACTTCTAATGAAAAGGATGGCCATAAAAATTTGATAAAGGATGAAGAAATAAAAATGTCAGCCAACATTTTTCCAATGATAATGCTCATCAATAAAGGCTGGACATTGAGAAGGAATGAAAAAAATAAGACCGATGCCTTTAAATTATAGATCTGTGAATATTATATTAAGAGTCACTAACAGTATCACCAAATACAAAAGAATAAATCAGTCAGTTTTGGGCTAATTAAAAAAAAAAAAACAGACTGCTCCCTTGAGGCAATGATCAGTAAGCAGAAAAATCACATACTATGAACATCTAATGTGAATGGATGATGGACTACAGAAATGAACATGACAGACAAGGTTGACGGAGAATTAATAAAGTTGGTGCTATGGACAAGATCAGAGATTTCAGGCCTCTTCTTGGAAGAATGATGAGTTATTACTGGAGACAGGCCAAGATGGTGATCATTTGCTTATGGAGTCACCACAAGTCACATCCAACTCTGTGGCATTAAAGTAATTCCGAACAGGAGCTTGCCACAAACTAGTTAAGGGACAGTGATATTATTATTTTGCTTATTTATTTAAAACATTTATGTTGCCCCCCCCCATCTCGTAACAAATTCTGAGCCACTCCAAAAATTAAAACAACATAAAAAAATATTACAACTATAAAAAAAAATAACTTGGCATGAAATCCAGCTGCCAAAATGTGGTCAACTAATATTATTTCAGCACTTGGGTGAGAACTTGGGTCTTCAGTACTTTAAGAAAGTTAGGAGGGTAACAGCCTCCCAAACTTCATAGGGCAGAGGCTGCCACTGAGAAGGCATACTTCCTAGATGTTCATAAGATGGCAACATTTAAGGTGGGAACTAGCACTTAGACTTATATACCATTTCAAAGTGCTTTACAACCCTCTCTAAGCAATTTACAGAGTCGAATATTGCCCCCAAACAATCTGGGCCCTCATTTTACTGACCTCAGAAGGATAAAATACTGGGTCAACCTTGAGTATCAAATTCCTGGAGTGAGCAGTGACAGCCTGCATGACTCCTTAGTGGGATGGATAGTTGTTCTCTGGGAAAAACACTTCTACAAATAATCTGCCCTGTGCACTATAGGGCTTTAAAAGCGATGACCAGTACTTTAAATTGCACCTGGAAAGAGACTGGAAGCCATTGCAGCTTGTACAATAGAGGTGGGAAAACCTACGGACACCCATCACTGTATGTGCTGCTGCATTCTGGACCAATTGAAGTTTCTGGATGGTCTTCAAGGGGAACCCCAGGCAGAGCACATTTCAGTAATCTAAATTGGAACGGAGTGTCACCAAGGCATGACTGACCACAAGCAAGACCTCCCAGTCCAGGAAGGCATGGAATTAATGCACTAGATGAATCTGAGCAAGGGCCCCTCTAGCCTTCTCCTTGAGCCGGGTCTATAAGTCCAGTAGAACTCCCAAATTGTGCCCATCTCAGTACAGAAGAAGTGCTACTCCACACAGAGTGGAGAAATATCATCTGGACCTGGAAGACCAAAAGCCAGAACCACTTTGTCCCGCCAGGTTTGAGTTGAAGGGGGTTTCTCCCTGTCCAGATCCTTGCTGCCTCTAGGCACTTATCACCTGGATACATGACAATCATATTTGATAAACACTATTTACTATAGGTTCAGCACACGTTTCTTATTTTCTGAAATAACATAGCTTTTCATCATGCATTTGGTGCTATACGAAATTATCTCTCAGTTATGGTATAAGACATACCCATTCTTGAATAATATAAGTTGTCTCACATTGCTTGCAGCTGATAAAATTAGCTATCTATAATTTGTTAACTAATCCCAACTATTATGATGGAAGGAAAAGCAATCTTGTTACCAATTAAAATTTTGATTATTGGTCATTCCATTTCATAAAAGTCGCAGTACTTTGAATTAATTTTAATTTAGCCAGTTTGAAACTGAAAAAAGCAGCCTATATCTTCAAGCTATTATGATGTCATTTACCATTGGAATTAATAGGAAATGGTCCTTACCATAGCAAGAGGAAGAACACAACATCCAACGAAATAAAGTTCAAAAAAAAAAGTCAGACAATGAACTAATTTCCTAGATTGGTTTTAACAAAGCTATTTGTCAGCTTGAAATTGAGAAAATATGCCAGGTTTTTATTGTGTTTGTGTTGTGAGTAAAGTGCATATGTGAAAGCAATGGTGTCAGTTCCAATTAAAAAATGAAACCAGATGCTGAAGGTGAAATCACACTAAATATAATGTCTATAAATCCCAAATAAATTTCTGCATTTGAATTTAGTTAAAGAATCTACGGTACAAGTTGAATTACATAAGTCTCAGTAATTCCACAGAAAGTTAAATTAAAAACAACCAAATCAGTTAATTAACACTGTGATTCATATTTATTTGCTTCCTTTAGTTATTCTATATGAAGATATCCGTGAAGTCACATCCTCTAATCCCTCCGAGGCAAAATTACTACATATTAACTCTTGTAAAAGATAACTCAAGAACTTCATTTTTTTTAGAAGATTTATCCAAAAAATAAATGTTTATCAGATATAGGTGGAAAAAATCCACACAACTGATAAATGGTAAAAGAGAGAGAGTTAGTTTTATGTACTTCATTGCCAACACTTACGATAGTAGCCTAATTCAGAAAAACAGCTTTTTGATTTCACACAAGGTATTTTTCTTAGTAGATTTTATTTTTTATTTATACCTTGTCTTTTTGTCCATGGAGTTTTTGTGCTGATTATAGAGCCATCTTTGCTGACTTTTTCTAATCCTTTACAGTAAGGGTTCGGAGGATTATATTTGTTTTCCCAACCCCCAGGTAAGATAATAGAAATCACTGTCAAATTTGGAATTCTCAGTACAAATAAAGTAATAGAGGCATTTTATAGTAGCATATAAAATGGAGAAGGCATCCTGTTTCAAGATGCTAATGTGAACCCAATCTTGCAAAGAAGCCAGTTGCCAATTGGTTAAAAACCCTATTTAGGAGACTGATATACATATTATATTACACATGTGTGTGTGTGTGTGTGTGTGTATCCATAATGCTCTTTTCTGTCAGATAAATTCTGCCACACAATGCACAGAAAAGGAATTATAAATTGTAAACCAATTTATGACTATTATCCTTCTCCTTCTTTAGAACCTTCTGTCAAGAGTTTATAGGGATATAAATTTGATGAATAAATAAAAGGAAAGAGAAGGAGGGAATCTAAAAATCTAAAAATAAAACTAACCCTCTAGATCTTTGCATCTTTTTTATTTTTTGCAAAAATGTTCAGGTCTAATTTTAAACAGAAGGGTAAAGAGTACCTTTGGAGGTCTTCTATGTTTTGAGGCCATTCCCAGCACCATGATATACATCACTGAGGTATCTCTAGGCAAGTGACCTATTTTCATAAAGAGGGAGGGGTTGCAGGAGTTAAGGAGGTCATGATAAATCCAAAATAGCCTGAGATTTTATGTTCTGGTCAGTTGGCATCTTTTATTTGTGCCTCTGTGCTGCTGTATTAGAAATGAAAAGGAGAGTCCAGATAAACCATTCCAATAGTTTGGATGCTATGGCTGTTATTCACAAAATGTGCCCCCCCCCTCATTTTCCTTGAGAGACTTTGCTTTTCATAGATATGAATTGAAAACACTTTTAACTAACTGTCAATTTCCTCCTAACTGAAGTAACTTGACCTACCAGCCAAAAAAAAAGGGGGGGGCTAAGAGTAAATGCAGTTGGTATATACATAAGAGCTGATATTATTTTGGCATTTCTGTGAGGTGAAAAGTAAGAATGATAATTCTGTTTGGATTTTCTTAGATTTTTACTTCAAAGGAACCTCAGCTAGTTCCTCAATTCTCTGTCCCATCTCTAAATATCTGCAGAGAAATGAAGGGATTGTCATAAAACCATTTCCACAAGCACCAGAGAAGCAAAATGGAAAGATCTTCAGCCACAGCTCAGAGCTGTATTTTAGCAAGCCTTGCTTTTACAAAGTTTTTTTTTTAAATTCTGCAAGAAATCACTCATCTGTCTTGCGTGTTAAGGAGAAGTACAACTTTCCTTCTTATGGTTTAACATTAAAAAAAAACACTTGAAAAAATATCTTGAAAAAGTGCTGGACCTGAAAACTGCCTGCCAAAGTGGGCAGTGAAATGAAGAAGGCATTTTAGGATTCACACCTCCCTAAGGCAGCATTTCCTAGGTTGTTAATACTCTGTTTCCTGTCAGTAGATTCTATAGCAATCATTTTTGCCCATATGTGAGAGATGAAAAATTCAGGGTTGATATAAACGGTATGTGATGTTCGTTCACCATAACGAGTCAGCCACCATACTGAATTCTGGATATTGGCTGAATGAGATACATGTTTATCCTTTCTTCTTGATCTTTTGAGCACTGCAGTAGGCTAAATGTTTCAGATTTCAGCACATTTCAGATTCACATATTGCTCCCTGAAGTATCGTACAATTACTCCCCAAGTGCAAGCGTATGTGCTTGTATGCACACACATACCCGCTCTCCTTCTCTCCCTTTTGCTGACAAAACAGCATGACTGACACTTTTTGCAAAGAACTGGAACTCCATTAAAACCGAACTGCTTTTCCTTCTCCTGAACAGAAAATCATTTGGCTATTCAGTGTGGGATGTTTTCTCCTTTCAACCTTAAAACAAAGGTATCAGTGTGGCAATGTGTTGCTCGGAGGAGAATTTTTATACAGTTCAAATTGCAGTTTTATTCGGGGATCAGAATACCATGACTCTGGATACACTAAGTTGGCTTTGTTATCATAGGACCTAAACCCAGTAGCAATGCTCTTTTAATTTCCTGCTAATTGGAAAAATGGAGGGAACATGTGATACGGATGTGACTAGTGGGTTTGGTATCTTCCTTGGGAGAAATTAGCTATTGTGGTTGAATAATAGCAGTCATAAAAATAAATCAAAGCATCTGAGAAAAGATTGTGGGATTCACAGCAACTGTGTTTATATTATCTAGTTGCAGAATATCCAGTAAGGCATAGTGGAATTATCTCTAAATGACTGAGCATGGACAAGACATAAGGTTGGTATTGTAATTGGGCATTGAGATTTTGTATATTTAAGACTTCTATTCCTGCTAGAACTTAAAAGATTGTTGGAAAACTCCAAAGAATTTAAAATCACCAAGAAAATATTTTGAAAATGGAAGAAAGTGCTTTAGTTAGAGGTAAGGATCAACTTCTTAAGTGAGATTACTACACACTAGTGGTGTATCCCAGACTCAGGTTCATGCTGTAAGAGTAACTTAGAAACCAACAAACTAGGGAATACAAGTAGAAGAAATCTATGCTTATGAAAAATATAACCCTGATATATAAATAATTGGAACAATGGCCCAAAAATGGATATATGGATCAGTTAGCTAATAGTCCTGTAGAATTAGTCCCTTAAGTGGATCTTAGCTTAGTAATTCAGACCAAGACATTAGTGAAATCATTTGTCTGGGGATTAGCTAAAATCCAGCAATGGGAAGAAAGATGAAGCTATTTCACAAGTGCCCCAATAGTTGACATGAAGGATTATTATTTATTTATTTATTGCAAGCTTCACACAAATAGCTGAATATTCCTTCGATATGTGTTTGTATGCTCTTTGGCACAAATATTTGGGCAAGGGAATGAAAATGTGTGTCATAAAGTCACAATGCAACTGTATATAGGTAGGAATTGGGTTACATGGGGAGACATGATAGCACATTCCAATACTAACTTGAGGAACTGCACAGATAGGGGGAGTCAGCTATTTAGGAAAAAAAAATTTGACAGTGAGAAAATCAACCAATGGAACAGCTTGCCTTTGGAAGTTGGGAGCTGCATCCTGCAGGCTTTCAAGCAGAGATTGGACTGCCGTTTATCAGAAATAGTGTAGCGCCTCCAGCTTGGGGGGGGGTTGGACTAGATGACCTACAAGGTCCCTTCCAACTCTGTTAATCTGTTAATCTGAATTGAATCATGAGGTCTCAATGAATGCAATCCCTGAGGCCAACTATGGACATTTACAGAATACCTTGGAGGCATTCTTGGCTGGAGAAGGAAAAAGAGGAGAGAAGGAACATGATGGCAAAACCAGTTAATACATGGCTTGGTTTTTTGCTTTTACAATTTTATGAGGGTTTTTCCCCCCTCCTTGTATTATTTTTCCTTGTTTATTGAATTTAATAAAAAGTTTTTTTTTAATTGACATGTTTTATTTTATTTTTTAAAAAAATTCAAGGTAATTTAAAAATAACCCGGATAAATAACTAAAAGGTGAAGAGAAAAATGACAAGAGAAACAAATCAACAAAGAACAGAAACTAGCTGTCAGGTAAACCTAATTATAATCTGATCCAGAATAAATATCCCCATATATCTGAAAAAATCAAACTGGTGGCTATCATGGTTTTATTTCTCTGTTTAGCTTCCTTTTCTTAGAATACAATCTGAATTTGTTGATTGTATAATTAATTACTTTTTTGAAGCCACTCTCAGACTATGTATAAAAATGCTTTGCTGGCAGAAAATTGCAGGAGGCCATCCCAGCCGAAAATGAAGTTCATGAGAGCCAAACACAGCCTTCCTGAGCTAATACCAGCACAAATAGCAGTAGTCCTATTCATCAGAACAAAGTTTAGTTTATCCAACGTTTTATGACCTATTGTTTTTATATTAATTTCTTAATGAACAGAGTATTATGTTTCTCAGTTTGATTTTCTCTGTTTTAGTAGATATTCATTTATTTCTATTTGTTTATTCATTAGTCCGTCTAATCATGTATTCTGAGGTTTGCAAGTTCCTGAAAGTATTATTTGGGATGATATAAAAAATCAATATTTAGGGAAACTCTACAAATGCTAGCGACCAATAAGAGATGTTGGCTAGACAGAGAACTCTGCTCTATACTGCTATCTCATGGCCTAAATAACAGAATAGCAGAGTTGGAACTAGTATTTGGGAGAAACTATTGTATAAACCATGTATTTAGCTGTGCCTACAAGCAAGCATGAAACCACTACACCAGATTTATTTTGGTTTACTCACATTGATACAGTCTGAATATCCAAACAGATCCCTTCATTTTTGCAATCATTTGACACATCTTGTAAACACTGGCAAAAATATCATAGGTACAAAGTTGACTGCCTTACGATTAATGTTTCCATAACATAAGCGGATGTGTTCTGCTGTTATTAATTTAGTTTAGATGCACAAGAAATCAGGAAAGAGCTAGTGTACCAATTACATGGATATAGTTAGAGAATGCAGCCTTATCTTCTTCCTTGTCTCATCAGTCCCCACTTTCACAATGTGGAAAAAGATTTAATTCCGTTTGGGGTAGAGACTGTCTGCATGTGTTTCTTCATTACTTAACACACAGAATCCAGATTCCAAATGGTGTCTCTAAGGATTCAACACAAAAAAATAATAGGAGAACAAGATCCTATATAGTCCAGTGATTCAGACAAACAAAAAAGAGCTTTAGGGTGCCTCTGCCCTTCATTTACTTTTTCTATCAGCTTTTCAGCTCAAAGAGGGACACGAAAAATAGTGTCTGTTTAGTTTGCTTAGTATGGTTACAAGTCATATTTTATGTTATTATTTCCTCTTTCTACTCCAACTTAGGACCAAGCAAAAATCTATTTGATAAAAAGGGTAATGAAAGAGAAAGTGTTTTAACATCTCCCTTTTCCCCTAGATGTGAATATACCTAACATGACCACACAAATCATTAGGACTTCAGATAGTATTGCCTCTAAGCAACTGCCATTTATATATACAACCTTTGTTATATTTCAAGATTTTTTCTTTTTTCACATATTTTGGAGGAATGAAAAAAGCATGTAGGACTGAAATAAAAATAATGCACGTACAGATAATACATAAAAGCAAAGCAGATCCCAGCTGAAAAAGATTGTGAAGCTATTTTTTAAAAAAATAATCATTCTTCTTTTAATATAGTTTCAGCATGGTGACCTATTTCTCAGTCCCTAACTCCTCCAACTTTCTTGGCTCCACCTAAAAAAAAACAACTTGAAAGCTTCCAGATACATTGAACTACACAATTTATCTGCAACCAGCATGAATATCCTAAATGGCAATGATGGATGTTACAGTCCAGTACATCACGAAGGCACTCATTGAGGAAATGCTGGGCTAGAGGATATTTTAAAAATTAAATATGTGGACGCTTGTATCTACCAAAATACCCAGATATTACGAAGTGTCTTGGTGTGAAGAAATAGCCTCATCTTGTTTTTGGAGATCATACTACGGGCTTCTTAGCTGAGTTGAATTGCCTGTTGAATTAACTATTCTACACATCCACATTCCTATCTTTGCTTTAAAATCCAAAGTAATCATTAACGTTCTGAAATGGACAGCCTTGGCCCCAAAGAGAGGAAAAATGCATGCCATCACCAACAACATTCTAATAACCCATCTCCTTTAATTATGCACTTTAAACAGTGCAATACAGCAATAGCTCCAATCCAAATTATTTCATGTGCGCATAAGAAGAGGCGAACTCCTTATAAGCTTAAGTTATCCCTGTTAGAAATAAAAGAGTTCACATTTTTAGATCCACAGACTCTGATATAATAACTGTTTTTGTCATTTGCACAGCAATTTTACTCCTGAATGACTTGTTTTAGGCAAAATTAATAATAATAATAAAAAAATGCATGTGCTTAAGGTGCCGTTGTGCAGCTTCACCCTTTTCCACTTCGCTCAGCCTGGAGCGGTGAGTGCTCCTTTCTTATTATCAGTTAATAATTCTCTCTCATTGAGGCAAATTAGGAACTTGACTGTGTTAGAGAGTCCAGAAAGCTGCTAGAGGCAAAAAGAGAAGACGGGGGATAAATGGCAGAAATTCCACTCTGAGCATGAAGCACAACATTGTGTCTACCACAAAAGCTGCTCTGTATTTTTGATCCTTTCTAATTTAATTAGCCCAAGAGGTGGCACATTAATTTGCCAAGAATTCTTCTGATGCGAAAGCTGCTTTCCCCTAAAGAAGAGATTGAGGGGGGGGGATAACCTGTGTGCTACATTGTCCCAGCCCTAATGAAAGGAGGTTATTTGATGTTACAAATAGCATTGTCTGGTCACCACAGACTTTTCAACCTTTTATCTCTGGTTAGGTCAGCTATAACCCAATGCAACAGAAAGCATGAATTAACCACTTTTATTCCAGCAATCTCTAAAAATCTAAATCATTACTACCTGAAGATGGGTCAAAGTTACCAAGGAAGTTGCCACAATGGCAAATTCTGCATCTCACATCCCAAATAAACTCATGGCATCTTATGTGTTTGAGCATTTAATAATTTTGTTTACCTAGCAAATTTGGAGCCTTGGATTTCCTTAGTAGGTCTTTGGCCTCTGAACAACATATTTTCCCCATTTAAATTGTCTTCACGTGACACTTCCTCATCGAGAACAAAGGATCAGATTGAAAGTTCTGCGATCAGATCCAGCATCCTCGAGCTTTATTTCATGTGATTCTGATGTTCTCAGGCATTGTAATGTATCATTTTTGTTTACCCAGGATAATTTTGAACTTTTCTGGAAATAAAATCTTTGGTATTACTGTCACAAGGGATTTTTTTTAAAAAAAAACCACATTGGCAGGACTCAAGTCAGCAGTATCTAAAATACCAGAAATAAGGGGAGACTTTGATTTTTTAACTGAGTTAAAGGAGGAATTTTCCTTGGGGAAACATGTTGAAGTTTCATTTAGGTGGAAATCAAATCTAAATTTAGATTTCTACTGCTTCTTCATTTTCCTGAGGAGTAGCGCTTCAGTATACACGCTTCCAATCGTCTTTCTCTAAAATAGCTACAGGTTGATTATGATTTCAGTATTTGCAGTTTCTTACAATATTTGTATCTGATTCCAGATTTGATGCTTGGGAACCTCCAAGAATTTGTATGTGGGCCTTTCCCACCAGGGAACTAAAGTGCTATCCACCCAACCTTGAGAATATTGCCTACAGAACTGTCTTCATCCTATTACATCAGCCCATCCCACTCAGTCAGGCAGAGAAGATATGTTCTGGTCCAGCAGTGGTATTCAGCAGGTTCTGTCCAGTTCTGGAGAACCAAGAGCAAAAAGTTTGAGTAGTTCAGAGTAAATACCACCTCTGACTTTGCCCCGCCCCAATCTATTCTCTGCTTCCTGAGTCTCAGCTGATTGGGAGGAAATGGGGATTTTGCAGTAACCTTCCCCTGCCCACCAAGCCATACCCACAGAACCAATAGTAAATTTTTTTGAATCCCACCACTGTTCTGGACCCCATCAACTAAAGAGATTTGACTGGAGGGATTCAGGAAAAGAGCCTTCTTGACCATTGTCCACCTCCCCCACCATTAGAACACTCTTGCCCCGGAGGGAAGAAAGACCCCATTCTCCTGATTTTCCAAAAAGTATAAAAATATAGCTCTGCACAAGGGAAGCACAGAGGAGCACCCATGGGGCTGATTGGTGTCCTGAAATCCTTCTCCCCACCTTTTAATTAATTTCTAACATTCCTTGCCTCTTTTAAATTTTACGTACTGCTTTTGATATTTTATTGCACAATGGGCAGAGTCCCTCTATGATGGAGATAGGCAGTTATTAAATATGGCAAATGATAAATAAACAAACAAAAAAAACAAAGTGTTGTCCCGAACTTTGCTGTCTCTGCAGCTGATCTTTATCCTATCTGTGTTGCATGTCTTCTGATGCATGACCAAGTGATGTTATCCCGATTATACATGTGCAGTGAGTGACAGGTAAAACAATTAGTTTACTTGTCTAGCTTTGTTACCCTGCCTCTTCACACCACCAACTAGTACAGAAAACATCTGCCAGGCATGGCACTGCAGCAGTAATTTGGTATGCATGATTCCAGGTTTCAATCTTCTATCTGTAGGTTCTTTTCTATACCCTTACCTAACCTGATCTCTTTTTTGATCAGATTGAAATTATGAATCCTTTCCTTTGCATTGGCGATAAACACCAATTATCAAATTCCTCCATGTCCTGTTAGAGGTCAACGGGGATGCCAATTCCAACTTTATTCTTCCTTTAGTGTAATCCAGTCAAAGCTACAGAGTTAAAACTTTTATAACATAGGCCAGGCAGTCTAGTAGTATTTTATAGTTCTGATAGATCCCTGGCACTTAACGATTTTATTTAGATCTGTAGGGAGACACGAGCAACATAGTGACAAATGTAGGCTGGCCAAGAATTAGACAGGAATGACAGCATCTGCCTGTAATGTCCAACAAGCATTATCTCATCCCACCCTCTAATAGTGAAAAAAAACTGAAATTATTTTAGACATAATGAATATCTAAGTCCAGCAAATTTTACACAGTTTGCAGTACTTGTTGGATGCTGTCCACCTAACTGGACAAATCACTATTCTGCATTCATGTTTAAAGGAATGGAGCTTTTAACTTATGACTGGCACTTTGACTTTTTTGACTCCCTTCTCTCCTTCTCCCTCTACACTTAGGAAGATGCCGTTGAGTTAGATTTTTTTTCCCCCAAACATGGAACTCACTACTGATACGGTACCAGTTATTTTTTTTCAGCTCAGATGTTGTTGTATGGTTACAATAAGGGGCATCACTGCATCAGTGGTAACACACATACATTGCTCACATCAGTGGTAGCACACATACATTGCTCAATCCCCAATATCACTAGGTGTAACTTAGAAATAACTTTGTCTGAAATAATGAGGATTGAAAACTGATCTAGACATCCTTGTACTAAGTGAACCAATGGTCTGAACTGGTGTAAAACAGCTTTCCAATTACTAGGTTCAAGATACGGATGTAAACTACAATATAGTTTATTTTGTTTTCATTTAACATGATATGGGATCTCAGCCATTGCCATTTATCAAAAATGGATTATAATTTGGTGCTACTACAAAAGTAGCCAATTATGGTTTATTAAACAAAGCATGATTAACAAGCATGATTATACTTAGAATATTCATAACTGATAGCCTTCATTTGGCTTTTTCTAGTCTTTCAAAATACTAAAACAAGAGAGCGGGGAGGTGGGAGGGAGGGAGGGAGGGAGGGAGAGAGGGAGAAGGGGAGAGAGATTGTTATAGCACTTTATGGCTTTTTAATGATGAAGCAATACATTATAATTATAAACAAACTGTTAAATAAAGTGTACAAAGAAAGCCACTTTTTGTCTTTATGAAACTTATAGATCTTCACATTGTCTCCTGCCCTCTAACACAAAACTAAGATTATGGTTGATGAAAAAATACCTAAGAATCACAATATTGTGCACATGGTTACATTGAAAGATAGAAATCCAGTCCATCAGAACTGGCTTTCCTCATCATGTGGGGGAACCTACAATTTCCTGTGATGTATATAATTTAATATCTTTAATATTCATAGCTTCAAGAGAAAGGATTTAACATATGCAATTATTTCCATCACAAAACCTCATACTATTTCAAAATATAAATTTGCTATTTGTTGCTAATAATGCTGAGGTTCAATCCTGAGCAAGATATTTTCTCTTCTGGATAGCATCTACCTGATACTTGTCAATCATTTTAAATATATTAGAATATCTTATCACAGATTGTTCAGACCTTCCTGAAGTAGCTGTCAGTAATATGAAAGAATAATGGAATAATTCTTGACACGATGATACTTGCGCTTTTAAAAAAGAAGTGGTTTTTATCAACTTAGATCACTGGACCAGCTTAAAACACTTCCCTGTGGCAAGATTTCCACTCACCAATACCCTCACAAGTATTTTGGAATCAATCCTTCAATTGCTTTCTATTAACCTTGGAATCTTGAGAATAGGCAAAGAACTTCATGAGCCAATCAATTGATAAAAATGATGTTCAGTTAGTGTCTACCCTATGAACTTGAGTAGGTCTGAAGTAACACTCCATAACAGAAGAGGAAAAAAAGAAAGTAAATTGAGCCTTTTCCTCTATGCCAATCTTTTCAGTACAAATTATAGATATTTGTTTTGCAGAGAGAGAGAGAGAGAGAGAGAGAATATATATATGATAAGGAGTCGAGCTTTGTAGCTCAATGGTTAACACATCTGCCTGAGAGGCAATAGAGCACAGGTTCGATTCCCAACAAGGGTGTGGCTAGCTGATGAGAGCTAAATAGCTTGAAATAGATCTATACTAGTCTCCCTTTATTTATTTATCAGCATAAATATAACAAATGTAACAAAAAGGCAACAGTAAAAAATATTGGGTTTCTGTCTGAATGGTCTCTTGTGACGAGCCGAAGACAGAGAGTGGAAGTGTGACCTTCCTCCCATATTTGGGCATACCAGGGGTTGTGACTTTAAATATATACCTCTCACCCTGGCTGGCTGATAAGGAGTCGAGCTTTGTAGCTCAATGGTTAACACATCTGCCTGAGAGGCAATAGAGCACAGGTTCGATTCCCAACAAGGGTGTGGCTAGCTGATGAGAGCTAAATAGCTTGAAATAGATCTAAACTAGTCTCCCTTTATTTATTTATCAGCATAAATATAACTATATATATAATATATATATATATATATATATATATATATATATATATATATATATATGACATTGCACTATATTGATGATGTTTAACAGTAAAATAATCATAACCTTTTTCAATACGAAAAAGAAAAAATACTCATTATAAGTGCTCTGGAGGTTTTCTTTTTAACAAAAGAGAGGGGGAGAAAGCTAAAAATTACACTAAACTGCTGAGAAAAGGGCAGAAGGTTTGTATGCTTTAAGAAAAGTTAGTGCTCTCCCAAGAATACCGCAAGGAGCTTTTTTTAGAAAGGAATCCATAAAACAGGAAATTTACCGTAAAATTGTAACTGTGTCTCACATGGGATCTAGTGGATGTTTCAGAACGATGGTACGTGCCTGATTCAGGGAAGGAATAACAGAGAATGTTAGTTGTGGGTGAACAACTTCAAAATGCATACTTCCTAGTATGGTTAATATTTGCATTGCTTCAAAATCCTCCTGAAGTCAATAGGAGGGTTAAGACAGACTTTTGGGAGGACTTTAAAAAATGTGCATATGTAGTCTCATAGTGACATATAGGCATACTGGCCTTACATCAAGGCTAAATTCTACTTTGGGAGAAAGAGGAATATAAATTAACATCCATATAGTTTGTCTCAAATTTACCGTTACTGTATTTGTTTTGGAAATTGCTGAACATCTCCCTGGAATCAAAACAAAAGTAATAATAGAAAGTTTTCATAATGAAATCACAGTAATCTCAAAATGCCTGACAAGCAGTTTTGTTGTTGTTTCTCTGAAACTTTTCAATATAGTTTCACTTCTCACTACTTTATTTTTTTCACTGCATTCTTATAATGCTTTTACTGTAGATCAGTAGCCTGCTGTGGATGAACAGTAGGAAAGGTTGGTGGAACAAGAACAGGCAAGCAAAGAACACACTGGCTTGATAACATGAAATTTGATACAAAGATGACTATCCAACGATTGAAAGAAGGTGTGCTTGACAAGGTAGAATGGAGGGCTTACCTTACCTAGGAAGTTGGTTAAAACAACAGTCTGCTGTTTTTTTTTAAAAAAAATCTGTCATTATCTCTTGCCCTTACAATGCAATGCATAATGCCTGATAAGCTTAATATTGAATGAGATTTCATTGATTGATCTGATTTTTCTCTGGATGATTCCTGATGACATTTTGATTGTGGATCCAAATTTCCTCATCTTATCAAATTTCCTCAAATATCCCGATATGCTATAGGGTCCCCTGGGAGGGAGAGGTGGCTAGGTGTATGATTTTAACCCCCTGTATTACTCTCGTTACAGGACACACTTTTCTGCTGGTAGGGGAAGGGGCGGTCTGTCAGACCGGGAAGCCATCTTTTACATTTGGGCTTTCTGGTATGCCACACTTTCTATAGTGGGAAAATGGGAGGGGGGTTATATGGAGTGTGGGTGATGTGTAGTCAAAATAACATTCCTTCCTCAGAGAGTCAAGGACAACTTGCCCTGCAGCTGCAATGAGGTGACTGGGAAGCATCTCCAGTTTTGGATGATGCCTGATTGGACCATGTGATGGACATGTGGGTGCTGGGCAGGGACTTGAACTTTTGGGTGGAGAAAACCTGGAAACTTTCAGATTTGGGTTTTCCCAGATGTGCCAATATGACATCTCTAATAAAATGGAACTTTGAGGAAACTCACGCCTTGGAGTCTTCTTTCGTTGAGGGTGTTACTTGGAACCCTGACACTCAGGGCATTTCATGGTGGTTCTAGACACAGTCCTACTTTTCTTGCTTGCTTCTTTCATTTCTCCCCTTTTACTGCAGGGGGAAAAGATACACTGTGTCTTTTGAGCTGCACTGCCATCTTGAAGCAGCTTTAATAAAGTAAAATCTCAGCCTCAGTTTCCCCATATGCAAAGAGTTTATGGAGTGAGATCCTTGCTATCCTGTCACACAAGAAACCACGTGTTGATGAGGAGATCTACAGCAAGCAGCTAGGAGTGGATTTAAGGGTAGATGAGAAAACCTCTGACATTACAGAGCCACATCACAATTTCCTTAACAACATCTTCATATGTACAGCTGTGCACTGACTTCACTGATAGCACTGATGGCGAATGTTTTTCTGCCTGGGTGCCAAAAGGGCACATGTGTGTGTGATAGCACACACATGGGTGTCCACACCCATAATGCAATGCCCTTCCCCCTTGCATGCATGCACAATTCCCCCCTCTGCATGTGTTCAGGCCTCACTGAAGCCTCTGGACTTCCAGTAGGCCCATTGGACCATTTTTTGCCCTCCCCAGATTTTAGGACAGCCTCCGGAAGCTTGGGGAGGGCAAAAAAACAGCCCAAAGGGCCTACTGGAAGTTTGTTTCTGTAATTCTTGTTTTTTTGCCATCCACAGGCTCCGGAGGCCTTCCTGAAGTGGGTGAGTGAAAAAAGGCTCCCCCAACCTCCGGAAAGGCAAGAATTAGCAGGCCAGCACACACATGCGTGTTGAAGCTGACATAGGGAACTGCCTCAAGTGCCCTATGGCTCCATGTGTCACCTGTGGCATGCATGCCGTAGGTTCACCATCAGGGACGTATAGCATCGTTGTAAAGATCCAATTAATACATGTGAAGAATTTAAAATGTAGACAAAATGCAACCTAGTGGTTAAAATGTACTAAGACTGGCTTTCAAGGCCATCCTCAAGCTTGGAAATCTGCTGGGTGACTTTAGGTCATTCACTCTCCCTCAGCCAAACCTACCTCACTGGGCTTTTATGGGGATAAATTAGAGGGCTAATATAATTTTCCTGATGAAAATGCAAGATATAAATCTAAGAAATAAAATAAATAAAAGCATTCAGCTCTTCAGTCATTTTACTATTGTTATTACTCTTTAGAAGCTGCAATACTTGTGAAATATGAAAGATGAATGATAAAACATTATAAAAGTAAGAAATTATGCTAAATAGTAACCATAGATCATGGCAATATAGTAATAGAAAATATGGTATCTTCTTGTTTGTGTTGCTTTGAACATACAAATAAAGCATAAGTCAGTCAAAATTAAACAGTTTTAAGTATTGGCATTTTCAATACCATGAGAGAAATTTAGGCTGGAATCAACCAGCCCCATACAAGGGAGTAAGACCCATTGAATTTAACTTTCTGATTTGATGTATATAGAATTACCCTATTCAGAGACATACATAGGGACTGCACCCTTAAATACCACCTACTACTTCCCTAAATAGAATTTAAAATATTTTAAGATGATCTCCTCTAAAGTCTGCATGTCTGTGTATATTTACTTGGGTTTAATCCTTTTGACATTTTTTTAACTTATTTCTGGGAAAGAAAGCAATGTGCTCAGTTGTTAAGCTTAAAACCTGAAGAATGAAATCATAATTTAACTAATTTCCTGTAACTATTGAAGAGAAAACGTCTATGTTTTGTTTCATTTTATTTCTCCTTTTTTTGGCCATATCTTGTGCTATCAAGAAAACTGATTCATGATATCTGGAACCTTTCATGAAAGGAGGTGAAAAGATCTGTTGGGCCTTCAAAATTATGTATTCCCTTCATGTTGTCATGGAAAATGGGTAAGCAGACTTCTTTGAAGAGTACTTTTCTGACACTTCTCCCATTTCTCCAGCCAAATAAAATGGCATTAACCAGGTTTTGCCAGAAGAAATTATTGCTCATGCATTTCACACACAGCAAAAAAAAGGCTGCTTACAAGTTTGTCAGTAGACTCTACATCAAAAGTACAACAATGTGGAGTCTGTTCCTGTTATGCTATAGTCCAATATTACCATAGCTTTGAGGGCCATTTTAGCAACCAAGAGCAGATGCTTCTGCTTTCTCCACTTGGACATCAAGCATGCAGTAAAAAGGATAATAAATTGTGGACCCCAAACATATGAGAATATTACTGTGCTTTCAGGAAGTTTCAATCCATTGTTAGCCTATTTCTTGTCCTCTGCACTCCTGAGGGAAAGTTGACCTTATCTTCATTTTCCCAGTGACCGTCTTTTTTGGTGCACTGTGGAATTCCAGGAAGAACATCCTGCAAGAGAACAATATTTGGCATTTGTTGAGCTGACTAAGTAAATGAGCTCAACTTTAAGCAATACACTTATGTGAAAAGGAGAGGCCAGACCAGACAAATCCTTGAAGATTAAAAACCAAACAAAACAACAGGCAGGAAACAGGCACAGGGGTGAAAGCTCTCCCAAAGGTATACTGTCTTCATGACAAATGGAGAGAAAATCTTGAGTATAAATTGCCAAATGCTGCAACTGCTAGCAGTTGTAGATGTATCGTATTCTTTTTATTTATTTAATAGCCGTGGAGCAGCAACTCAGCTGTATTCTTTGTGGTAATATTAAAATAGGTTTGTGTTTGTGTGTATGTTTAGATGTATTTTCAAGATAGCTTTCTCCAACTTTGGTGTCTTCCTGATAAGCTGTGAGCCAGCTGAATAGGTACCATTTTAACAACGAATTACCCTGTGTTGCTTAAATCCAGTTTCCATTCAATTTGTTAAATGAAACATTTTTTAAGAAATCCTTCAAAGAAGTGTTTCTGAGAAACATTCATGGCTGGATTCTTACTTGTCCCCCATTGTACAATTCAGTGGTCTGCAGCTTCCATGGGTCCCAAAGGAAAATATTAATAGGGCTCTTTCCTGAATTTTTTCAGTAACAGTAATCCACAACTGCTGAGAATTTTCTTTTTCCCTTAGAGAAATTCAGAAAAAAACTACACACCTGATTTTTCAAACTACAAATTGAGCGGAGAATTTAAAAAGAAAAATATGTTCTATTGATATGAGAAGGCTACTTTAAAAGTTGTCAAAATTCTTGTTAAGGACTGTAGCATATATACAGCAAAAAGATTTTATATTTCTAAAGTTTGCTTTGCAGAGTGTGGTACTGATTTATATAATCATTTCAAAGCCAAAAGTCCAGATATATTATATTAATGTCATATACAGTAGTTAGTTACAGCTAGTATTACTTGGACTGGGAATGTGAGGTTCAAAACAATGTATTAGCAGTGGTTGAAATGTGTAACATAGGTAACACTTTGCTAAGTTAGCCAAGTTTGCTGTTTGAATACAGAAAACAGATCTCAGCAGGAGGTATGAGCCATAATGCTGAAGAAGCAACATCTAATGTCAGAATGACCAGAATTAATTAAAATGATAATGTGGTTCTGATGACTCATGCTAGGAAGATTTGTGTGTGCCTGTGTCTCTGGGTGTGTGGTTTACAAGAGTTCTGAATGAGAGAAACAAATAAGCTATCTTTCATACAACTATGTGACTTTTCTAGCAAACATAATAGGAAGGAAAACCAAGAAAGGTGGAGCAAAACAGGTAGTAGGTAGTCTGGCTTTTTCAAACATTGTAGCATCACTGTGAGATGAACTACAGCAGTGGAAAATCTGAAGGTGGCTGCTAGATTGAAGGCAAACTTCCCCTTCCTCCTCCCACTTGCTCTCTGTTTTCTACCTGTCCGTCGTTTGGTGATCATATTGATGTATTTATTCTACTTGTGTTCCTTTGTCATTGTGTTTATTTTTTTCTTCTATTATTTTACTTCTGTTCTGTTTGCTTTGCTTCCCTTCCCTTCCTTTTTTATTATTGTAAGCCACGTAGAATAGGCCCATGATGATATAGGGAACAAGTAAATTTAACTAATAAATGAAATCATATTCATGCACAGAATGGGCTTCCCAGAGCATCATCATCCTCGTTTGGATTTCCTTTTGTTTACAGTGGATGTAGACTAGGTCCCTTTGCATTTTCTCCATCAGAATTTTAGGACATTGTAAAGGAGCATGATGCATCATCCATTTGTTACTTCTGAGTATGGGTAGCAAAATCACTTCTTTATAGCATTAGCACTTGGATTTATATACCACTTCACAGTGTTTTACAGCCCTCTCTAAGTGGTTTACAGAGTCAGCCTATTGCCCCCGACAATCTGCTCCTCATTTTACCCACCTTAGAAAGTTCGAAGGTGAGTCAACCGTGAGCTAGTGAGAATTGAGGTGCCAAATTGCAGGCAGCCAGCAGAAATAGCCTGCAGTACTGCACTCTAACCACTGTGCCACTGCAGCTTATAAAAACATCGGGAGGCATTGTAGTTTGAAAATAACTTATCTAGACTTCAGTAAGCGTGTTTTTCACAACCCTGAAGTTTATATTGACTCAAGGTACAGAGGACTGCGTGTCAACTCAGCCAGGGGAAAGAGCCCCACATGTGAACCAGTTTTGCAGAGTCCCAAATATAAGTACTGCAAGGCACATTTAAAGTGTGAAGTCCTACACTTACAAACCCAGTACTTCACCACAACATTTTCCCCATCTGAGGGCCTGACTTAGCAGGGTTGCTGGATTGTTTGATTAAAGGCAGTGATGCCAACCCACCCATACAGAACAGCCAACAAACTAAAAGCAGAAGAAGAAGAGGACCTGTCTATGTCCTTGCTTATGCCCTGGGACCAGGAGCAGGACACAATTTACAATCTGTTCTCTCTGGTGCTACTGCAGATAAGGATGATTGCCTCCTTGCCTAGGGAAATCTTTTGTTCCCAAGTAAAACCTGATCCAGGAGGAGGTTTGTTTTTATCACAGACAGAAGCGGGGGAATTTGCTGACTATGTAAGGAAGCAGATGACGGTGAGTCAACAGCAATGAAATTGTCAGGGACAGACTGGTTGTGGGCATTTTGGATGAGGCTTTATCCCGAAAAGTTACAAATGAAAACTGATTTCACTTTAGAAGGGGCTCTAGAGATGAAATGTGCTAGATGTAGCCACTGTAGGAAAGGTCTTGGGTGCCTAACTCTGCTGAAACAGTGAATGTAAGAAATTGCTTACAATGCAGCTCTGTCCCAAAGATGTTTTTTTCAAGAGACAACTGGACTTTCTGGTTTTTCTTTGAAGATGTTTTGCCTCATGATCATCCAAGAAGATTCTTCAGCTCTGTGTTCTACTCCAGAAATGAAGTTGCATAACCAATGATACCAATAAAGGGGAGAATTTACTTTATCAGTCCCATGCAATATGCTTTAAAAGTGCTACAAGCACTGTGCAACACTGATTTTATATTTACTTTACAAAGCTTACAGAATTTCCTCATATATAAAGATTACCAACTCCTTGTAGCCTTCAAGTCACTGTTTGACTCCTGGTTACTGGGATAGAAGAATTGTCCACTGATCTAACATGGAAAAAGGACACCTTCATGCAGACAAAGAACTGTGCAGTCTATATCAGAATAATTCAGTTCTATGCTACCAAATTCTTCCTTATTTTTTTTGCTACCACAAAACTCACTTCTCCTCTACAACGTATGTCCTTTCTATGAGCATGCCTGGCTGTGGAATTCTGGGAGTTGAAGTCCACAAGTCTAAAAAAATTGCTGCCTCACCAGCCATAAAGCTCACCGCATGTCACTGATCTTTAGGTATAGGAATCTTTCAAGATATTTAAAGGCCACAAGCCATCCCTGTGATAAAATGCAAAGGAACCAATAAGATGGCAGAGAATTCTCCTCCAGATTATAAAATGCTACGTAAATCTCATCTAAGCAAAACACTTGAAGAAAAAGATTCATTATCCTGACCTCTACCAAGAACCTGGAAGCATTCAGTTTAGATTTAAAGAGAAACAAAAACTCTTTATACAAAGTAGTATTCTCTGCCCTCAGCTTCTATTGTGATCAGTTTCTTCATTATGTACTCCAAGTTATTGCTTGTGATTCAGAGCTAAAGGGATAAATTAACTTTATTCAATAGTTGTCTATCAAACATGCATTATTGAACGGCTTGCCATTAAATCCAAACCACACATCTAGTCCTTTTAAACATGGTAATTAATGCTGTTCCAGAACTAAGGTGAGGTAGGAAGAAACTCTCTCACCATATTGACCATTTTTCACACTTAGAATAACAGAGTGGGCAGGCACATTGGAGGTCTTCTAGTCCAACCCCTGCTAGGCAGGAAAACTTACACCACCTCAGACAAATGGTTGTCCAATCTCTTCTTTAAAACCTTCCAGTTTGGAACATCACAACCTCTGGAGGCAAGTTGTTCCATTGATTAATTGTTCTGACTGTCAGGAAATTTCTCCTTAGTTCTAGGTACTTCTCTCCTTGATTAGTTTCCACCCATGCTTCTGCCCATAGTGCTTTGGAGAATAGCTTGACTCCCTCTTCTTTGTGGCAACCCCTGAGATAGTGGAACACTGCTATCATGTTTCCCCTAGTCCTTCTTTTCATTAAAACTAGACATACACAATATACCTAGTATTGAACTAGACATACCCATATTATGCAGACCTTAGTTGATTCAATATGTGTCATCCATAAGGTAGATATGGACTGCTAAATAAAGAAAGAGATCAGGGTCTTTCCTAATTTATTAGGAAGCTTCCACTCACATCTGTGATTTGGTGGCCACAGAAAGTATTGAACCTCATGCAAGCCTACATCCACCTGCTTACATCCATTGTTTCCCCCTAATGATCTCTGACCACCCAAGTATGCTTGGGCTAGCCAAAAACAGAACTGCTCCAGTGCCCCCAAAATTTATTCCAACCAGAGATATGAATGGAAACGAGACAGCAAGACACAGCAGTTTTCTTTGTGGTACAGAGATAAGAACTGAAGCCAATTTTTATTTTATTTTTACTAAGGCAGGTAATATGTATTCTTCCAAAGTATTTCCTTCCTTTTGTGGGTAAGAGGAAACAGATTGTTTAGTTTAGAAGAGAAATAATTGCTGCATTTTTTGTTTATTTGTTTGTTTTTTCCAGATTGGAGATAATTAAAAGGTAAATGAACATAGCATTTGATCTAGTAGTTAAGACTCTGGACCCAGTCTTAGTGAATCTATGCCATGTGTGCCATAGGTGGCACACAGTGCCGTCTTTGTGGGCACGTAGAGCCATTGCCCCTGCTCAGCTCTGACATGCATGCGCATGTGCCTTCCCTCTATCCAGCTGGCTTTGGGGTCTCTGCTGCAAATGCACAGTGGGCAGGGGGCATGGGGTGATGTGCATGCATATGCAAGGAGCACAGCACATGCAGGAGATGTGCACAAATGCATGAGGGTCAGGCAATTGCGCAGGAGATGTGCACACATTGCATGGTTTTGTGCACACATGCTCAGGGTGGGGCACACACTAGGGGTTTGTGTGAACATGCATGTGGGGTGGGGGGCAGAGAGTATTGGCACATGCATTGCATATTGGTGGGTGGCGCATGCTTTTGGCAGTCAGGCGCTGAAAAGGTTAGACATCACTGCCCTAGACTAAAAAGTGGGAGATAGTGAGTTCTAGTCCTGCCTTAGACGTGAAAGCCAACTAGGTGACCTGGACCAAACACTCTCTTTCAAACCAACTCACTTCACAGGTGGTTGTTTATGTTGTAGCAAAAATAAGAAGAGGAAGGAGTTTCAAGTATATTCACCACTTTGAATTATTTATAAAAATAATAAAGGTAGGATATAAATAAATAAAATTGTTCTGGAGTAATGCTCAGTACTGACCAAAAGGAGCTCAATTATCAGCTTATATAACAGGAGAGGATTTCTTTAGAGAAAATTCACATAAAACATTTGCTTGAATCCAGAGGAAGTTTTGAGGGATGGCTAAATCCACTGGTCTAAGTGTCTGTCAAAATTATCTCCTCTTCATCCCATAATACCAAGCAGATGTTTTTCCTGCCAGCTAGTGATATCCAGGCAGAGGAAAAACAAAGACAAGGAAACCAGTCAGTTGGTTTCCCTTGGTTGTCCTCAGAGGTGGGTTGCTGCCGGTTCGGCCAAACCAGTAGTGGAATTCAGGCCTGGGTCGTACAACCAGCAGCAACACAGGCCCGCCATGCCCCCAAGCTGGTTCCGTCGCTGCCACTTGGCTGCCGCTATTTTTGGATTTTAGTGACTGCCGTGCACAGTTCACTGTAATTTGTTTTGCGCATGCCTGGTGCATGTGTCTAGCGCACACACACACATTGCGCACGGGTTGTGATTGGCAGTATGCCAGCAGCAGCCCATCCCTGGTTGTTCTTCAATGAGGTACCACTGCAACCTGAAGGACTGAAGAAAATGCTTCAATGCAGCCATAAACCTGCCAATAAACGAACAATCGATGACTGAGCAAATATGCATTTCCCTCTTCAGATTTACTCTTTACTTTCAAACATAAAGTCTGTAACATCTACAGTCTGAGTGAACTGGAAGCTTCATGTTATAGAGATAAACACAGAGAGACAAAAGTAGGAACTGTTATTGGACAGAATAATCTTCAAGTGTTTTTAGTTGAGTGATTAGTCCCTAATCACTGAAAGTTAGAGAATGGAAAATTATGATATTTGGGGTATATAAGTGTCCAAAAGAGCAGAAATATGTTAAAAATAAAATAATAAATAAAATAATAAAATAAAATAAAATTAAAAATAAAATAAATTAAAAATTAAATAAAAATAAAATAAAATAAAATTAAAAATAAATAAAATTAAATTAAAAATAAAATAAAATAATAGTAAAATAAAATAAAATAATAAAATAAAATAATAAAATAAAATATACAATAATAATAAAATAAAACAAAATATACAATAATAATAAAATAAAACAAAATATACAATAATAATAAAATAAAATAAAATAAAATACATACATTCCCAGCAGCAATTAAAGTTTTCAGTTCTAGAGGTACTAATACTTGGTGCCGAATGTTATAAATATTCTGATTGTTCACATTTGGAGACCATCCAGTCCAAATCCTCAAAGGTTTTGTTGTGGGTGCTCAACACTACTCTAAACGGCTTCTACATCCAGAATGTTGAGACGCCTCTAAAGCAGCTCAAGTAACAATCAGTCACCTGAAATACTGGCTATGATAGGCCTTTTTGGATGAATCATTGTCAGGCACAAATAACCTGGAACATTTCTGAGTTCAAAGCACAGAAGAGTTTTATTTGCTACCATCTAATGCAAACATCTAGTCAACTAACAATTCAAGCCAAGTTGTCATTAGATAAGGGTCCATGGAATTAATGGGGGGGGGGATTTAGGGCAATGCTGTGACTCTAAACTGATGACACATTTAACTCTACCTTCCAGGCTCTTTTTCTCCCAGAATGACTGTCCCAGCTGATTTTGGAGAATAAGTTTATTTTCATTTGGAAGAAGACTATTTTCCTTCTGTGACTCTTCTGTTGCAACAATTATAATCTGAATTACATCATTTCACTGTTAGCTTCAAACTAAGAATGAATATTAAGAGCCATGATGAGCACAATAAAAAATCAAGTAGAATTGAAAGCTATGATAAATTCAACCCATATTACTAAAAATCTGTTCTATGTTAAGTTCCTATAAAATTAAAATGTCATTTTAAGCATAGAGAAACCCAAATTTTGAATGTGGTTCAAATTCATGTATTAAATTATGCTCCTGGAATAGTTTACACTATTCCTGAACTGATATGTGATACGTATTTTTAAGGTACAATGCTATTCTAGACAATGAAACATACACTCATAACTTAGTGAGCCATTCTTCCAATTAAAGGATTAAAAAAACCTTTGAGGGGGGAAAAAGCATATAATATTCTTGCAATCCGTTAATATATATACATCTATTTCGCATACTTGAGGAGATATAGTTTTAGCAAACTTTAATGAAAAATATTGCAGTTTGAGGTGGAAATTCAGCTTTTTGTCCTAAATGTAAATCATTTTTCAGTTGAACATTACTGTGAGTCTTCACAGTATATGACCAATAGGCAGCTTGTATAGCCTGACAGTATTTCATAAAAAAATGTGATAAATTCAGCACTATGAAATAATGCTGCATCAGGAAAGTTCTGTTGTTATACCCACCTAAAGGACAAGCTATGAAGTGCCTCCATCACCTCAATGATGCCACCAGTTCCAATATTGCTGCTGCTCTGCTAGCTAATTGATGCTGAGTGTATTCCTTTCCATCCCATGATCATTTTTAATGTATCAATGGGATCCTTTCTCCTTTACCAGTTCTGCAGGCCTGATTACAGCATTACCACCACATCTGAAGAAAGGACCCAACCTGCTTTTTACGATTCCAACAAATTTTAGAAAATGAATTGCTTATGTTCAGTGATCACAATTGGAGCAATATACCAATCATGCTATTTGTTCTTAGTATAATATTAGTATATTAAATAATAAAATTTAACATTCTTTTTCCACTAAAATTAATGTTGTTAAACCTCTATTACGCATTAGATTCTACATTCATTTAATCATGCAGTCTTTTACTTGTTCAGATTCTGAGACATACTTCATCAGCAATGTATACAAGTAGTCCTCAAACATATGACCACAATGGAGTCCAGAATTTGTGTTGCTAAGTGAGACAATTATTAGATGAATTTTTCCTCATTTTACAACCTTTCTTGACATAGTTGTTAAGTGAATCACTGCAGTTATATTAACACTGTTGTTAAGTGAAACTGGCCAACCCTAACCCATTGATCTTTCTTGTCAGAAGGTTGAAAAACCTGATCACATAACCCTGGGACACTATAACCATCCTAAATATGAGTCAGTTTGCCAAACATCTGAATTTTGGTCATGTGACATTGGCTGCAACAGTCAAAACTGTGAAAAAATGGTCACAAGTCACTTTTTTTCAACGTTTAATCTTAAATTTTAAAGATTTTTAAATGGTCACTAAATGAACTGTTGTAAATCGAAGCCCAGCAAGTAGATGAAGTCCAGCAAATGTTCTGATTTTCAGATTTTGCAAGCTTTTCAGATTCAGTCAAGTCTTTCAATGTTTCCTTCTGTTTCTTCATATCTTTTAGTACTTTGCTAATTTGAAGATACAGAAACTGATCTGTTACAATGGACCATCATTAAGTAAGAGTCTCAAAAGATTTTGTTTTATTAATAATTCAGTCTTGGAGCCTGAACAAACTGTTAACTCTCCACAGAGTTAATTTCTTAGTGCTTTCCTCCTTATAGAAATAAACATTTAGTAACAAAGCAAAAGGAGAGAAATATGGGCTTACTGCCCGTTTTGTAATATTACTTGGAATAAACAAAACCACACAAGCAACAGAGATTCCTTGAGCTGAATAAACAGAATGAATAAACAGACCTACATTCCATCCCACTGCCTGAAGGAGCTCTTCCATAATTCTCCCGTACTTCCCAATTACCTATAGATTATTTCTGCTATATATGCATTCACATTAGCAAGGGTTAATGCAAACTTTCTCAACCTTGTTACCCTAGAGAAACCCTTTCATATTTCAGGAAACCCCTTCATAAAAGAAACACACAAGCACACACAAGCACACACATTGAGAAAACCTCATAATAAAATTCAATTCCACTCTACACAATCCACATTGTACAATGTTTACAATAGCAAATCTGAGTTGCGGTACATAAAAAAAATTCCCACCACCGAGGGCACTAGGATTACACAGTTGTGTGAAGTTCAAACAATAGTGTTTGTTTTTTAATCTCTATCTTTTGCAGAACCTCTAATGATCTCTCTGAGGAATTCTGGTTGAGAAAGACTGCTTCAATGCCTTACCTTCAGTGTTAATAGAATAAAAATATAGCATCCCTTATTCAGAATATTATGCTATGCTGTATTATGCTATGATATGGAGTTGTTAGAATATTATCACTACTGTCCTCCTCTAACCTACTTTTCTTTGTACTTTTCAAAATAATCTCTAGCTCCAAATTAATAAAATGAAGTGTTTATTCCATTCCATTTCTTCCTTTTATTTCCTTCTCCTTTACCATCTGTTTATATTCACAACAACTTTGCAAAATACTTAATCAACAGGTATTCTAGATGATAGAAGATATCTCAGCAAACACACATTTATGTATTATTGTAAGATGTTCAGAGCCATTGAAATCAACAGCACAGAAATCTAGGCACACTATAAGATGTTGGATAGCCATTTGTCTGAAACGGTATAGGGTTTCCTGCCTAGGCAGGGGGGTGGGCGAGAAGTCCTCCAAGGTCCCTTCCAACTCTGCTATTGTATTGTATAAATCATATCCTCAATTCCTTACTTTTAAGCAAGCTATTCCACCTTCTTTTTGAAATAATTGTGATTACCCTCTTGTATCAATTATTGTGTAGGCATTATGTCTAACTTTTCAAGATGATTTAGAATTTAATCAGCTGTCAAATGTACCACACAATTCAATTTCTTATAGAGTGAAGTGAGTTCATTTGTTTTACACTTCTTATAGCAGATCGATTCTATATGTTTATTTCTTTTAGGAGTTCCCTGAAACACATAATTATAAAAGTAATTCATTTCAACTGGACATTATCAAAAGATTCCATATATTTTTCCCTACAGTATAAGTAAATGAAAGATAACCTTAACCTTAAAGCAATCCATAGTATTTTAATTATTCACATTATTATTGGCTTATGGTGTCAGCCATCTTCCCCAACCAGACATCATCCCAAAGTATCAGGACTTAATTTTCAGAATTCTTAGCCAGGCATTTCACAGAATTCTTAAGGATGTTGAGTATCCAGTGAGATATTAGTTGGTGTTGGATAAAATATAGGAAAGAGAAAGGAATTAGAACCTTTTACTACTTATAGAAGTCTATAGAAATCTTAAATTCTAAATACCTAGCAGGACACTGTTTCTTAGAATATTATGACTGTGGTGGAGGGGATGTCAGATATTTGTGGTAGTCATATATAAAGGACAATGCTTTCTGGTGAATGAAGAAAAAGGCTATTTATCCAGATGGGCGACAAAAAAAATCCTTGACATTTATAGTATGTCTACGTATATCTTCCAAGCCCCCTTCCCCAACTGTAAATCTAATTCCATGACAGCTGCTAAACTAATTTTCTAATTAATTCATAGTATGCCATACAAAATTCATTTAATTTCAAACTCATTATTGCCTAATCAGTCAATAGGGGGCAATCCTAGTCATATTTACTTACATAAGAATTCTTCTGGCCTCATCTCAAATAGTATAGATAGATGGAGAAAAGAGACATCTGATTATCTGCCAATCAGTTCCAATGAAATGATTTGTTACAATGCTATTCTCACTTTTGTTTGAGTAACACAGATATTCATCAATTCCTGAGAAAATCTGAAGAGGTGGAACGAGCAATATTTGCTTCCTGCAATGCACAAATGGGTGTATTTCTTATATCACAATAGCCAAATGTCCAGTCTGTTTATCTTCTGTTATTCTCTTGCAGAGTTATGTTCTTAAACAGTGTCCAATGAGCCAATATTTGAAGTTCTCTAGCACAACACTGTAACTTCAGGTATATCCCCTATCAGTCATAATTTTTTTAAGGAAGAGGTAGATAAACACTTGTTGGGGACCTATGCCCCACTTTTAACTCTCTCATGCAGTTGTCCCCAGCACCAGCAGTTGTTGTTGATGATACACTTAAGAGTTAGGTAGGCAGTAACCTTCTTCACAATGGATTTGCTTTGCTTCCTTGCATTTCCAATGCACTGATTTAAGGTGTGGCATCCTTCTTGCATGAAGCACAATTTGTATCCCAATGTGTTGATCCTAGTCCACCAGAAAGTTTAATGCATTTTTTTTCATTACCTTCTCTTCAAAATGTTCATTTTTTAAGTCCATGATGGGCTGTGATACTGAATGGAAATGGGGGAAGAGAGTTGACTGGTCACTCATTGGCCCAGCTCTCCCAGTGCAATAATCCCACTGAGACTTTTGTTATTTTAGATTATATCTTAGTACATTACATGGACCCAACTATATACTGTTCAGGCTTACACGAAGGAACTGTGCGCTAAAATGTTCTCAATTCAAACCTAATTTTAACAAGGGAGACAATCTTAGGGAGTTTTTGTCAATTTATATAACAGAGGACAGGGCTGTCAAAGATGCATCACATGCTGGCCACGCCCATGCCCAGTTTATCAAGGTGGGGGAGCCCTGATACGTCACGTGACACTGCCATGGCAATGTGTGTTTGACACCCCTGTCATAGGAGAATGACCTGCTTTATTCTGGCCAATAATTGTCAGTGTAAACTTAATGGGCCACATGGATAGGAAATAATTTTGCAGCCAGCTAGGACTGTTCTAACTTTTGCAACATGGTTAAAATATAAATTATTCCATCAAATTCCTCAACTCTCTCCTGAAGTTTAGAATGCATTTGTACTTGCCACAAATCCTAAAAGATAAACTATGTGCAAATGACAGCTGATCTTGGGGTTTTTTTTCTTCCCAAAACCTGCCACTGTCGCACACAAAAGCCATGCAACACCCAGGCTTAATGATATGTCTTACAACTGTTTTTTTTTTTCTTCCAGGCATATTTTTACATTGCATGCATTTTCACTTCTAGCAAAAGCCATGAATCCAGTATTTAACAAGATAGGAAATTACTAATTCAGCCAAATGTGTTAAACCAGGTAATGCAATTGCTTTCCCTTTAATCTCTAAATGGGACTTTGGAGCAGTTAAGTGACCACAGCGACTTGGGTGTCATGTAATCTCAACGCACAAAAGGTACTTTTTATGTAACATTCATAGGAGAGAAATCAACGGCAGTGGAAAATTTCAAGCTGACAATCTATCTATAGCTTATTGCACAGCTCTTCTTCCTGCAGAACATATGGTATTAGCTACAGAAGAGGAATCTGCAAAGATTTCATGCTAGACGTTCAAAACAGTGTTTGGTTTTTATTTGGTTGTTGGGTTGCTCCCCCCTTCCAACTTGAATACTGTGATTTTTATGAAAGTTTAGTTATAAGTGACACAATGAAGGAAGTCAAGTGAAATTAATCAGTTTGTATCACACACACACACACACACACACACACACACCCCACATATATATTTCTCAAATATATGCTCCTAGAATGGAAATGTACAATTATGAAAGACTGCAGTGTTTCTGAAGGAGCTGTGAAGGAGAACAGAGCTTGGATTTTATTTCCCCGATTTTTAAAAAAATATATTTCTAAAATTAATTTATTTTAATACCTTCTGTTTGTTGGAAGCATAAATTGCATGCAAAAAGTTTCAGAAAAAAAAATTAAAACATTCTGCAGAACATTTGTTATGTGTGTGAAAATAATACTCCGTAGCAGTTTTGCATACACTTCAGTTTATTACAATAAGCAAAGCATTTTCATTTTAAAACTAAATAAGGGCAAAGATCTTTCAAATATTCAGATAGAGCCAGTTTGGTTTAGTGGTTAAGAAACCAGGAGTTTGTGAGTTCTAGTCCTTAGAAATGAAAGCTGACTGGGTAAGCCATTCTTTCTGAGCCCAACTCACCTTCATGGAAAATTGGAAGAGGAAAGTATATTAGTTCACTGCCTCGAGTTAGTTAAAATAATAATAGAGGCAGAAGATAAATAAATAAAAATGCTCCTTTTGTCATGTTCTTCTTTGAAAGATAATAAAAAACTACCAACTCAGACAAATAAATAAACAACAGGCTAATCAAGGAACCACCAAGACCATTTCCATCAACACTGACAGGGCAAGCCACAGGTATATAAAATGAGAGCAAACCCCACTGCCTTCTAGCACTGATGATGTTACCTAGCTGGGTAATAAAACAACCAATCTTAGAGAGCAGTAATGACCCCACAGATCATCTGAATTTCAGCCCAATGTTCTGTGTTCAGCCCTGTCTTCTTAATTGGCTAAATAACAATAATATTACATTGACCATCTATGAGTCTATATATGGTAAATATTTGTCTCTACATAAACATTTCACATTCTAGAAATTCACAATAAGTTAACATATTCCCATAAATGGTTAACTTTGGGGAATTTCATGTCTGAGATGCCACAAATATTATTACATTTTTTAGGGAAGTTGTCAGTTAAAAAATTAAAACAAGAAGTAATATGAAAAAACTAAATAATGGTATTACTTGGGAGCAAGAAGCTACATCCACTGTTAGGAAAATGTAGAGTTTTATCACTGTATTTAAAGTCCAAAATAGGAGTTAAAGGAGGATGGTTTGAATTGAATCATTCAAATCAGTTTTTTAAGGAAAACTCATGGCAAGGCCAAACTTAGTCATTCTACTTGAGAAAATGGCATCCTACCTTACTTCAAGGGGTACTTGCATTATAATCTATATCACCTTTTTATGAAGTACTTTAAAAAACTGAATTTGATCATGACAGCAGAGTTAAAATCCTTTAGTAATCAGCAAAGCACAATAACCTCAAACTCTGAAACAAGAAACAAATCAGTTCCTCTTAAGTGTCTCCCTCCATTTCTCAATCATGTATACCAGGTAGCCCTTTTTTTTCAGAATGAAAGTAATTGGATCGCTGAGGCTTCATTTTAGATCAACCCGACATTTAATAGTAACCACCCAAGACCTTATATATCCTGTTAATGTGAATTCACACGAGACTCAGATAATTAATGCAAGCTGCCTCATTACAACAGCTTATTAAAAACCAACAAATTGTTCTTAGTGTATGGAAAGATGAAAAAAATTGCAAATAATTGAGCTTGCCCACTATACATGCCAATAATATATTTATCCATGATATAAGATATAGTAATTGAAGAATCACCATCTTATATGTTCTACTCAATGAGATGATCATCAGATGCGCTGCTCTACATTTCCGTACAGGTTAGAGTGCAGCTAGTAGCCTTCAAAAATTCATCTCCTTGAGATTAACCTTTCTATGGAACCTATTTCATCTTTATATATCAAGAATAATTTTGTTTGTTTTTAAATAATTTATATTACACAAAAAACCACAATGAATGTGTGTATATATGTATGAGAGAGTGACAAAGGGAGAGATAATACAATAGTCACCGACTGATGTTGTTTTTAGTCACAATTATTAAACCACTTTGAAAATTGCTTCCGAAACACCAGGGCAGAAAAACCTGTATAATACTTAAAAGCACATTGCGCGAACAACATTCAATGGATGGGGTATTTACATAGAGACCTAATGCATGGTAATGCATGTATATAATTCAGTTGAAAGATGATGATAAGCTGTTTCCTTGTTCTAGGCCGTCCCGATGAGGGTGTTATTATCACACAATTGGAATGACTTGAATGTCTCCTTTTTAAATGTATTAGGAAAACAATACAGCCAGTTCGCCCTAATGACCTCCCTCTTCCATAACATTTAACACAGTCAAATTAAAAGTGCAAATCTGTTACCACTGCCTATAAAAATAATGTACCTCGCATTATTTTAAAGACTCTATTTATTTTTCAAAGAATGGAACAGGAATTACTGTAAAAATCTATTCCCTTCAATGGTGGAAAAAAAAGTAATTTACGGTCTTTGAACACAAATAGATGCCATATTGTTATGTGTAAGGTTTGTTGACTTTTAATAAACAGTCTAATTAAGAATTCATTGCTGTAATACGTCAGCATCACTTCAATTCAGACAGATGCCTTTTTCTACTGTCTCTACTGTAACTTCAAGCTTCTTTAGCTATATCCCATTTGCATCCAGTGTGAATTTTGGGGGTTTTTTTTTCCAGCAAATATGAACATCCAGAAAATTGCTTCTGTGCAAAAAACATATTTTTTATTCAACATGAAAATGCTATTTTGAGCAGAGTGGTAGTCAGTCCTCTCTATGGAGAGTCACAGGCCATAGAAGGAGGGTGTGAAGAATCAATCCCATTCTTTGAGGAGAGGTCAGCTAAAAGGATGCTAGTTAGTTCATAAGGGTGGAAAGATAACCTACTCTGAAACCTGGTATCCCATTATGATTTATAGCAAGTAGACAGTGGTTTGGGGACAATGGCCTGTTTCTGGAAGTATTTCCAGTTAATGGACAAATGTGCCTTTATTACAAGAATATCCGAATACTGTAGGTACCCCATGATAACTCTATATTATAGAATAACATTATGGTTTCTTATAAGTCTAACCAAGATGGCTAATGATTATATGAGTTGGCAACTGCAGTTCTATACATTTGAGACACCAGGTTGTCTACTTCTCTTAATATACAAAAGATAGTTTCCTTACTTCTACAGGTCCTTTGCTTTCTTATGTACTTCATTCTAGTATATTGTATATTAGGTTCAGAAATATTGTCAGCTTTTTTTTTAAAAAAAAAAACAAGGTGTTATATTTATTTGAAAAAAATGGCAATAAAAAGGAGGAGGGGGAGGGAAAATGACAGTGTTGAAAATAAATTGAAGAGCACATTGCTAAGAGTATAAAGTCAAATTTAATTAAGAGCTAGTTTGATCTAGTGGTTAAGGCACCAGGCTAGAAAGTGGAAATGTGGGTTCTAATCCTACCTTAACCATGAAAGCCAGCTGGGTGACTGTTTCTCAGCCCAGCCCATCTGATAGGTTGGTTGCCGTGGGAAAACTAGAATGAAGAAGATGTGTTGGATAAGTTAGCCCCCTGGAGTTCTTTGTAAGATAATAAAAGCGCAATTTGTTTGTTTGTTTATTAAATCTATTTGCTGCCCATCTTGTATCCAATGACTCTGGATGGTTTATAAAAACATTGAAAAACATTTTAAAAAGCACAGCAAATAAAAACATTAAGACATAAAATCAAGGATAGGATACAAATAAATAAAATGTACAGAATTGAGAAGCTGAACTACGAAGGTTGCTGACAAATGGGCAAAGTAATATTTAAATTGTGAAAACACAGGAGAATGAATTTGTATAAAATATAGATGACTGGCTTGCATCTGTCTTTATTGGAGCGACATAGATGTGGTAGCTACAGAGGGGAACTAGTAGAGGACAAGGCAAAACTTGGATTATGATGCAGTTCCTTCAAACCTAACCTAACCCTAACCTATATAAAAGTAACCTGGGTATGAGAATTCCCATTGCAGTCCAGTATTTCAAACCATTATTGAAGGTTGGAAAACAGGCCGCTAGAACTTTTCTTCGAAGAATGATTATCACATTTGCTGCAGTTTAATTAAAAAATATACAAATGAGAGGCATATAATAAGATTTTTTAACATTATCCATTCCATTGGAGAACAGGAAGGGGAAAATGAGGGAAATTTTCTTCCTCATAACACTTATAACCGACCAAATGAAGCTGAATGCACAATGACTGAAGACCAATGTAAAAAATTACATATTTTTTTTAACATATTCATAGTGGCAACCCTGTGCACAACAGAACCTTGCTTCATTGTTTTATGGGAAACTACCATATTCCTCTTAGAAACAAGAGGGAATATTCTCACAGTCAGCTTATAGTATCTTCATTTATGGCTTAAATGGCTGGATTGGCTTGAGAATTTGGAAAGAATGGATTTCAAGAAAACCAGATGAGCTCTAGAATGAGGGCTACATCAGGGTTATGTTTGACCTCAGAGGGCCTGGGTGTTGTGGCTGCGTGACCCGTCAAAACCGCGCTCAACTAAGCCGCGCCCGATTAAACCGTGTCGCTGACGTCATCAACAGGGGGACAACAGCCAGCACGGAGAAAGAAGGGCGCTTTAAATAGTGCTTTGAAAGCAGCCGATTCAACTTAAGGTAAGGGTTAGGTTTAGGGTTAGCTTAGGGTTAGGTTTAGGGTTAGGTTTAGGGTTAGGTTAAGGGTTAGGGTTAGGTTTAGGTTAGGTTAAGGGTTAGGGTTAGGTTTAGGGTTAGGTTAAGGGTTAGGATTAGGTTAGGGTTAGGTTAAGGGTTAGGTTTAGGGTTAGGTTTAGGGTTAAGTTAAGGGTTAGGTTTAGGGTTAGGTTTAGGATTAGGTTTTAGGGGGTTAGGTTTAGGTTTAGGGGTTAATTTTAGGTTTAGCGTTTACAGTGTGCTTCTGTCTCCGCGCTGTTGTCGCCCTGTTGATGATGTCAGCTACGCGGTTTCATCGAGCGCGGTTTATTCGAGTGCTGGGGGTAGGGGTGGGCATGGTGGGCATGATCTGGATGGGCATTGCCCAGTGGTGGCTTTTGATTTATTTATTACCTGTTCGCTCATGTGCATGCACATGCACAGGCATGCAGAAGCATCTGGTTGGGTGGGTGGAGCCTCCCACCACCACCACTACCAATTCGCCCAATCCAGGGCGAACCAGCAGAAACCCATCTCTAGCATGGCCAGGTGGGCATTTGACAAAGACTCAAGATGTATTCCCCCTCCTTCTCTTCTTTCTTTCCTCAGTTCTTTACTATAATCATTTTCCTATCTCTTCTATCTTTTCACTGGCAAACATTTATTACTTATTCTTCATACTCCATTAAAATTTATATTTCTAAATTTATACAGCACTCTGCTGACAAAAATGGGCTGTGCAGAGGCCCCATGTGGCCTCCACCTGGCCTGTTTTTGGCCTCCCTGGCCTCCTGCAGTACTCTGCCATTTTGGCCAAAGAGGCACCGTGGGCCAGTCCTTAATATTTCCAGACCAGCTCCATGGGCCAAATTTAAGAACCCTGTGGGCCAGATACAGCCCACGTGCCTTGAGTTTGACACCCCTGTACTAGAACATTGTAAGGTCATGTAAAATCTCTACCTGAAACATCCTCATTGGTTTCAACATGTCTAAAAGTTTCAGGGGCAAAAGGGGGACTGATATTGGCTAATCTAAAACAAGGCAGTTTAATGGGTGCACAAATGGGATTACCTGGGTATTTAGATTGATTAAGCACTTCCAGAGAATTTCCGAAGAAACCACCTTTAAAAAACAAAAATCAATGCTGGCAGATGGACACTTGGCACATACAAATTGGTCAATTACATGCCTTGATACCCATTTGCACATGCTACCTGCCCTAATTTCTAACCTTGCAGAATGAAATTGCTGGATCTGATGAGAGGATGGGATGCAATGAATGAGCTGGATGTCAGGCCTTACCTTTTTCACACATTAAATATAAACTTATATCCATCATGTTGCACATATTTAAGACCTCACATGGAGATAGTTGCCCTCTGAATATGGCTATGCGGTAGCTATTATCAATATCAAATTCAGAATAAGAAATTGTTCTATTAGAACAACTTTATGTCTAACAAATTGCTTTAAAATAATGGAAGATGTTTGGCTGTTCAAAAAAGTCCACCCTTAGGAAAAAATATGGCACTGTTTCTATGATCTTTTCAAACAATAACACATTGCGTGTTTCTGCTGTCCAAGATTGGGATGAATTCCACCTGTAAAACATATATAATGCTCTGATAATGTTGAATCCCTTTGCATTGCCAAAGGCCTATCACATTCAAACTGAAACACAAAAGGCTCCAATAATCTTAAATCACTGCATATTGCACATGCTCTGAACCACAAATGCCTCCAAATTCAAGGACGTATACAATTTGAAGAGCTTCAATTATTTTAAATCGTCATGTGCAACATTAAGGATTGATTTCAAATTGTTGTCATGCCTTGCTTTTTTTTTAAGCATTTCAGGTTGAAAGGGAACCAGGCACCAATGGACAGTCGGACTTTACAAAGCAAAGCTATGGTACCTCCAAAGGGATAAATAGGGCTTGCTCTTAAACATTCAATATGAAATCAACATCAAGCTGAAACACTTTCACATACAGGTTGACTAAGGAAGGTTGAACATTCTGCTGATTAATTGGCAAAGATTTAAAGAGAGACGTCTCTCTTTTGGCAGTGTTTGGTACATACCTACGGAGGGAAAGGATGAGAATATATGGAAAAAACCATTGATATATTTGGTCTATTGCAGTGGTGAAATCTAATCCCTCCCCCCAACAGGTTCTGTGAGTGTGGCTTGGTGGGAGTGTCATGTGACTGGGTGGGCGTGGCCAACTTTTTTTTGACTTTCAGCTTTTTTAAGCTTTTAAAGCTGGTTCAGGTGAACTGGCAGGAGAAAAAATGCTTTAAAAAGTTTTTTAAAATAGCTTCCGACACTCGCATGGCTCACAGCTAAGCCACATGATCATGAGAAGCTATTTTTTTTAGATTTTTAAAACATTTTTTCCCAGCCAGTTCGGGCTTAAAAAGCTTCTGATGACCATGCGGCTCACAGCTGAGCCACGCAATCATTGGGATCTTTGGAGGTTTTTTTACTACTGGTTTCTCAGAACCAAGGACAATTGTTCTTACCAGTTCTGCTGAACCGGCCCGAACCGGGAGGATTTTACCCAGGTCTATCGAAATAAAATGCATTAGAGGTGGCTGCTTTAGTATAATAAAATTAATTGGTTAATTGAAGAAAAGATATGGACTATTAGCAAAGAAAAAATCCTTTTGTTTGCTTAACTCTAACATCTAATGAATATCAGTTTGTTCAGAAACAATTCCTCTTGGCAGAGCCTACACATCAAGCTAGGATAATTTTGGTTTTGGCTTCCCATATGGTGGAAATTTCTTACCTCTTTTGGTATCTCACAAGCACACCTTTTACCTGCATGGTTAAAGGTAGTTGTGTTGAAACTGATTCTATTAATCATCTCTTTTTCAATGATTACTTACTGTTCTTTTTGGGGGGAGGGGAGAAGAATCATTAACCAGACAAGGGACATTGCCAAGGAAGTTTACATCAATGTCAGTGTTCTGGGGTTTATTCATGTCTGTACCCACAGAAAGAAGCTAACTTTGCATTTTACGTCTGTCCTGCCTTGGGCTTTTCAGACTGAGCCTCACCTGTCTAGCCAACAAGCAGGACAGTCTTGGTGATTCTGCTTCACTGAAAACAGACTGTCCCAAAGTTAGTAGGAAATGCATTGGGGAGGGAGGGTGTTGGGGAGGGTTGGAGAGGAGAGCCTGAAGGCACTGGAATAATTAAGCAATGCAGTGACAGCTGTGGCAGATCCTGGGCAGGACTGGCTCCACTGAGCTGAATTAATGGCATCAACAACCCAGCATCTCCATTAACATTTGATCATTAATTATTACCCTCTGACAGCAAGTTGTGAAACCTTCTCATGAGTGTTCTGCTATTAATCTAGTTTACCTGCCCTCAATAACAACAGACCCCCCCACCCAGCAAATCTCCCACCTCAACAGAATGCAACACTTTTTTTGTGATTGTTCTCACACTCCCCACTGCTTTCAAAGTGTCTTCATGAATAATCTACCTATTCTATCTATCTATCTATCTATCTATCTATCTATCTATCTATCTATCTATCTATCTATCTATCTATCTATCATCTATGACCCTAATTTAAATTAATCTGGCTCAATATTTTAACATCCGCAAAATACCCCTCCCTTGACTGAATGTATAATTGTCCTTATTTTTATTAGCTGATTTTGCTTTTAATGTTACAGAAAGGAGAGGCATATGCTTCCATGTTACACATCATATTTTTTTAAAAAAAGGAAAGAGAGGGGAAGTATTGAAATGATATTTGGTTGCTAAGTAAAAATGGGAATGAAAATGGGAATGAAATTTTACTTTTACACACACACAAACACACACACACACACCTCAGACAAAATACAGAGTCCAGTGGTAAAAAAAAAAGACTATATTCTCTCCTGTAGTAAGCAGAGAGGACAGTTAGAACTTGATAACTACGGAAACCTGAAACATTTCCTCAGCAAATCTGCAATGCCTGTTCTGGTTCTTCACCCACACCCATAGAGACCTAATCTGAATTAAATCCTAGAGAGTTCAGGGAATGAATGGCCTGACAAAGTAGGAAATTGCCAAAGTCTCCCATTTGGAAAGAGCCCCATAAAAAGTACAATTCACAAATTTAGATAAACATTGGGGTTGCTTAGAGTACTAGCGTCAATGGAGAAATGATGCTTCAGACCAGGTGCTAATCCAAATGTAAGGTCCATCTATAACTCCTGAAAGCAGACACAGTTCTCCCAGCTTGCCTCCACGCAACTGCAACATCAGAGGTGGTATTCAACTGGTTTGGACTGGTTTACCCAAACCGATAGTGGCAACCTGCAGGTCCACCTGCTCGTCCACCTGTCCTGGTTCCAAAACATCTTATGTAGCCTCATTTTTGATGCCACGTGCATCCATGCACGCAACGCACACAAGCAAAGTGCATGTGTGTAAGGCCACACACATGTGTGGAATGCCTGTGCACAATGCAAGCATGCACACTCACATTTGCGAACCGGTGGTAAACTTATGTGAATCCCACTGCTGGGCAACATGTATTTGGTTCAAGGCAGTGTTCCTTAATCTCATTGGTTTTAAGATGCATGGATTTCAATTACCAGAATTCCCCACCTAGTGCATTCCAAAGCACCTTTTCCCCTTCAAATCCAAAGTGCTTCCTAACCCTAATAAACTCATGATTTGATTACACTTTCAAACTGTACTCTACAGAAATACGAGTTAAAGACTAATTGGAAGTAGACATTCTTATCATTCTAAAATAATTCTTGATTATCATTTCAGTTGGTGGAAAAGATCCAACTAAACTGAAGGCGAAATATCTCGGAAGCAAAAAGCTATGATAAAATCAAGGGCTTCTATTAGAGTTTGTTAATAGATAATTAGATGATAGATGAATGCATAGGTGGCGGTCATGTGATGTCCTAAAATTAAAATCTAAGTAGATTTCTTGATTAGAATCATGCAAAATAATTGAAAATCTATTTGCTCATTTATAAAAACAGCCTTTCTGGCATTCCATTGCACAAAGAAATCAAGACCTTCGCAACATGATTTGTTGGAGGAGTTTTTAGCTCTCTGTTTTTTTAGGAAATGGGTGGAGAACCTGCAGCCCTCCAGTTGTTGCTCAACTCCATCTCTCTGCAGCTACATGTCTAATATTTAAAGATGTTTCACATTGTTCAGCAACTCCTGAAGGACCACAGGTTCCTCAAATCTGTTCTAGGACCATTACATTTTTCAATAGTAATGAAAAAAAATATGCTGTGCTTCTTGATGCCTCACTTTCACCAGCTTAGATTGAATGCAGGATCTGCTGTGAACCTAAGACAGGAATTCCCATTTCAGAAGAGCGATGCTTCTGCTCTTCTTTTGATAATGACTATGAATGGGAGGGCCTAAACAGTAAGGTCCATTGTCTCTACCACTTAGCAAGCTCCCTGCAGAAAGTTTAAATTTGTGAGGCTAGCCTGCAACTCAAGTCTCTGAAGACAACACACTTCAGGGATCATTTGGTCCCTCTTGTGATCAGTTAATAGTCACACATGTTACAATCCCCCCTGAAAATAACTACCTGGATAAAAGCCACTGTGGTTTAGTTTTCCATGGAGTTTTTGGATTAAACATGATGTCAGTTGTCAGAAAAGGATATTCATGTTCTTCTAAAATCACAATAAATACGTATATATCTTAGGTAAAAGGTAAAGGTTCCCCACTCACATATGTGCTAGTCGTTCCCGACTCTAGGGTGCAGTGCTCATCTCCGTTTCAAAGTCAAAGAGCCAGTGCTGTCCGATGACGTCTCCGTGGTCATGTGGCTGGCATGACTAAACGCCCAAGGTGCACGGAAAGCTATTACCTTCCCACCAAAGGTGGTTCCTAATTTTCTAATTGCATTTTTTACATGATTTTGAACTGCTGGGTTGACAGAAGCTGGAACTAGTAATGGGAGTCCACTGTATTATGCGGTGCTAGGGATTTGAACCACCAAACTGCCAACCTTTCTGATCGACAAGCTCAGCTTCTTAGCCACTCAGCCACCGTGTCCCTTTCATATATCTTATCTGTTCTTAATTTTATATTTCAATAAAGGATAATGCTATTCTCTCATTGTTATGTGGAATGCAAAGCAGTGATTAATTCCAGTGATCAGATTTGCCTGGAAGTGATTCTGAATTGAAAATGTATTTTGTTTAAAAAAAATAAAGTTTTTTTAAAATGTTTTAATTCAACATATAGAAGGCCATAGTAGTCACTCACATAAGAAGAATATGCACACTCTTATTCTTAGACCTAGGAATGAAAACAAGATTCGGCACTGAGCTACAGACCAAAACATAAATGTGCCAATAAAAATGTGACTAATATAACCAAACCAAACTAAAACACTGTGCAGGCAGCTGTCCTCACACTCACAAAGCAGTCAAACCACTCAAGTGCATAAATATTCCTCCAACTTGTGTCAGGATTTTGTTATCAGCATTCTGGCAAACATCAAAAAGTTGCTTCTGACCAAATGTGTCCACAGGTTGAAGAATTTGGACCAAGGATTTCTACCAAGGGCAAGATTGGAAGCAGCCTAGCTAACTTTTGTAACTGTGCCTGATCCCGGGTAATCCATCATTCAGCAGTGGGAATTAGCTCAAAATGGAGAATATTCAGTCTGCTTTGCATGTGATAATTATAAAGAACAATAGGAACAAGGAGTTAGCTAAGTGTATACTTTAGATGCAAAAAAAAGTCCAAGGTTCAATTCTGGGCATTTCCAAGATCTACTGGCCAAAGTATGCTGGAAAGCCATTATCAGTTAGCCTGCAGTGATAATTATGAATTAGATGGATCTCCAGGGAGCTTGCAAAATTCCTCTTTCATTTTCCTAAGCCACACCTGCTGTGTTTCTGTCCTTCTGGCTGCAGATGAAGGCACAAATCAAGGTGAGATGAACAGGTGACAAAATCCATCTTGCAATACTGGGATGATAATGGTGGTGATGGTTAGGCAACATGAGCATTCCAAAGCATATTGTAGAATTTAGGAAAGGCAAGCTTCGTGTCATAAATCTTTTATTTTAATGCCCTCTCCTGAGCTCTTGCTTCTTTTAAAGGACGCACCCATTAATAGACGCTTGGGCTGCCTCTAGCTTAAACTGCCCAAAGTGACTAGTTAATACCAAGTAAATGAGAAGCAATCATTCAAAGCTCATCCCAGGGCTTGTATGTCACCGTACATAAAATCTGTTACCTTCTATAGCTCATCAAGCCTTTCGTTTTCCCTCCTCCTTTCTTCATTATTATTTAATAAACTGTTTATAGCATCCCTAATTACAAACATTTGTTATAGAGACCCAAGCAGAAATGTGTGAGAATATGCTCGATTGTTTCCTACCTAAAGTTTTAATGAGATGATAATACCTCCGGCCCATATGCTTTGAAAACGTTATCCTCAATTATGTAATGGGGGGGGGACGATTGGTGGGAAAGGAGGGGCTGCTGCTATCTGTTAACAGCCCAAACAGCTGTGGTTTGCTTCTTTTTTTCTGTGCTGTGCAGGAGAAAGAAACAAGTTCAGCTTCCTTATTTTTTTGTTGTTGCAAAACCTTTGGGCTCAAACAGGTGTGTGCAATCACGAACCACAGTGATGAACGCAAACTGCTGCCTTTCTAAAAATTCCACTGGCCAAGTGACACACGCTGGGGTTGAGGTTGCACAACCTTGTTTTCCACTCAGTGTATGTCTGTGTGTCTGCGTGCACACACTGTATATATTCTGATGATTCATTCTACTTGTGGAGGTGAATTTCAATTAGCACTAATACCCTTCTTGGATGATAGTTGATAAGTTCCGCATTTGATTTGTCTCTCTGTTTCTGGAATCCAAATTTCTTAAAAGAGCATGGGCAAAAAAGCCCAGGTAAGGCAGAGTCCACAGCTTTCCAGCCAACAACAGCAGTGCAAAGCAGCCCAGATATGTGAAACCTGATCTGGCCTTATATGGTTTGCAACCTGCCCCCTCAAAGGCAGCCCAACAGCCTTCTTGGCCTTCCATTCTGCTCACAAGCCTTTAACAAAGGAGGTTTTTTTGTGATAAAATTCTTAAATGAAGCTTTTCTTTAATGCATTCCTTACTTTCCATTGTTCATTGTTCCTTCCAAAAGCTTCAAAGAGTATAGAAGCTAGCTCTGTCTCCATAACATATGTTATTACACATCTATTATTACAAATCTTAAATGGCAAGCTAATGTGGATGGATAGATATGGATCAGTGGTGGGTTTCAAATTTTTTTAGAACTACTTCTGTAGATGTGGCCTGCTTTGTGGGAGTGGCTTGTTGATCATATGACTGGGTGGGAGTGGCCTGTCTGTCATGTGACTGGGTGGGAGTGGCTTGCTGGCCATGTGACTGAGTGGGAGTGGCTTGGCAGTCATGTGACTGGGTGGGCATGGCCAACTTGTAAAATGTGGTGAAACTCACTTAACAACGCTCTTGCTTAGCAACCAAAATGTTGGCTCAGAAACTAGCATTTGAAGCATGCAAGTCTTAAAGCTGTCAAGTTACAAGACCCTTGCACCCCTAACCCTTTAGAAAAATACTCCAGAGGTGTTCAAACTTGACAGCTTTAAGACTTGTAGACTTCAACTCCCAGAATTCCTCCTCTCGCTCTTCATCTTGATGATGTGCGGACGGGCTGGGGGAGGGAGCTGGAACCGGTTCTAAACGGCACTGTAGATTTGTGGAACCTCTTCTATAGAAGAGGCTAGAATTAGCAGGAACCCACCCCTGGTATGGATACGTAAAATGGCCTGAATCACAAACTTACCCACCCCATTTTAATGTCAAAACCAATCTCTACGATTAGTTTATGATACTTGGCACTTTATGAACCCGAAACATTTTGTGGACTCACTAAATACAATCCAAGAGTAAATATTGAAAACATCGCCTGCAATTGCAGGTTAGGACAGAGTGGAAAGTGGATGTTGATCTTGGTTGATCTCTAAAAGGACAGAATGATGAGACTTGGGAAGAGATGGGGCAATTACAAGAAATAGTAGAAATCAAAAGGGATTCCAAAATGTGACAATGGCAAACTAGGTCCGTGCTGGTGCCAGAAAAACTACATAGACACATCATTGATGTCAACAGAAGAGTTCAGCCGATATGGCATATTTTGGGGTTGTCTACAATTACTATAATCTGTTTGTGTCTTCTCTCCAGGCTCCCATGAAAACACACAACTTCTGTGCTTCTTGAAAAAGAGGACTCCAATCTGTTTTTGCGGTTGAATAGTCAAATCTGACAATATGATAAGTTGCCATCTTAATAGCCATGCAAAAAGTATAAACACCAATAGAAAATAAGGTAAATCATGGTAAAATCTGATATAAGTCAATATCTATCTTGTCCTTGGGCATTCTTTAGCTGATTTGGGTCTCTCTGCCTTCTTTCCATTTCCTCTGCTGGAAAAGCAAGAAGTTAGTGGTCATGGCAGCAAAATCATAATTTTCCCCTTTCATACACACTATTTTTTCCATAGGAACCAATGGAGCTTTCATATTATCAATAGCTGGTATATCTGTAGAGTATATCTGTAACATGCATGTAAAATTCCCTTTATTCCCCTTGCTTGCCAAAGTGATTCACCTTGTATCAGTTCTGAATCTGATAAAATATTCAAATGTAAGCAAATGTGAATACCTACCTACCTAACTTCTCCAGCCTGGTTCTTGCTGGATGCAATCACAGTTCTCTCAATTCTAATGCTGGCTGGCCTTGCCCTCCACCTCCAGTGACTTGGAAGCTTTTGAAATCTTGCCTGAGCATTTAGAATATGCCCCCAAATATGTCTGAGTGAACCTAGGTGAGGGAGAGAGAAAAAGAGAGGAGAGGAGAGGAGAGGAGAGGAGAGGAGAGGAGAGGAGAGGAGAAAATAAAGATTAGTCATTCTGATTGGGAACTTTTGTAATCCAGCAGGACCTTAGTAGTGTAGCTATTAAGGTCCTGTTGGATTACAATCCAAAATAGTGTATCTATGACTGTGATTTTAAGAATGATTGCACAAAGAATTGCATATGGCGTAACGGTAAGTATGTATAATTATGGTAACAATGACAGCCTCTCTACATTGAAAGGCCCAGTTCAAAAACTATATTACCCTCAGTTTGGGATGGATGGTAACTCTTTACTATACACCTAACTCTCAGGCTTGGCACTCTGATCCAAAGGCTCACTTAGTATCTATGTGCAAATTCCCCAGGTTTTTTTTTTTTTTTGGTTCAACCAAAGAGACAGCCTATTCATGCTTGTGGCTTCTTCACTTCTGACTTTCAAGAAATAGGAAACACACAAGATATTCAGATGCTGCAAAATTCAGCCACATGAAGGAAGCTGCTTTCAACTAGGATCCTTTATATTTGTAGGCACTCTGGTAAAAGATTTTGTGGTGATCCAAAAGATTTTCTTTTGGACCATAAGGAGCTCCAGTTGAAGTAAGCTCCAACTGGAAGATGTTGACAAGGTTGTTGTCTTTCATGTAATTCGCAACCTATTTTCCCCAAAGGATGGATTTCTGCATTAAAGGACAGCATTGGTTGGGGCAACATTTAATTCCCTCTACTCATGGTAATTCCTCTGCTTATAAAATCACATTAAGAAATTGTGATGTATAATCCTAGTGTCTTCTGACCCATATTAAAAAAATGTATTGACTGCCCATATACTGAAAGGAACTTTGGACAGCAAAAGAATTAACTTTGCTTATAATGGCCAACAAATTGGGGAATCTGTGAAATTATGCATTATTTTTAAGACGGGTTCTTAATCTGAAATGCAGCATGTTTTCTTCCTTAATTTATATTTCATCCATGGATTTCAATATTATTTCAGCAGCTCTTTTGTTCTTTCCCTCTAACAAGAAAGAGCAATCTATTTGGACTTTCTGAAATAATTCTTAAGTTGATTCCTTTATATCCTTTTTTGTTGATCCAGCATTACTTGGAAATAGGAATCCCAGATTTGCTTTGAAAGTGTCTTTGTGTGGAGGGGGGGTCATCAGAAGCAGCCCCAAATTAAATCAAAAATTAAAAAGTGGCTCCAGATTTACCAAACCCAACAGAAATCACATATGTGACTATCATAGAGTGGAGAACCAGAAATCTCTTTCCCCTTCTCAGTCCCAGAGGTGGTATTCAGCCAGATCAGACCAGTTCACCTGAACTGGTAGTGGAAATTACGAGTGGGACCCGCCCACCCACCCTGGCTCTATGCCGTCCTATTTAGGCATGTTTTGAAGCCACATGCCTGCCTGCAAGCCACGCACGCAATCAAAGCAGATGTATGGAAGGCTGAGTACATGCATAGATGGGGGGGGGGGGTGTCCTCACATTTCCAAACCAGTAGGGAAAGTACAGTATTTTTCAGAGTATAAGATGCACCTTTCTCCCCCCTAAAAGAGCTTGGAAATGTTGGTGCATCTTATACACCGAACACAGCCATTTTTGGCCTCCCAAAGCCCCGCCCCCACATCCCATTTTTGAAAAAAAATGGGCCGTTCTTTGCAAAAACAGAGAGGTTTTTGCCTTCCCCCAGCCCTACTAAAGCCCGCAGAGTGCTCCTGGGGGGCCAGGGAAGACAAAACCTTTTTTTCTTACTTACCTCTTTGAATCTTGGTGTGTCTTATACACCAATGCGTCTTATAGTCTGAAAAAATATGTTAAGTGAATACCACCCCTGCTCAGTCCTATTTTCCCCATTTCTGTTTCTCCACACAATAGTGCTGAGCTCAGTTCCACTGCCATCCCCAACAGAGTCTTGTTTTCAAAAGGTAGTAGGCTCCATGGTGTAGCCAGGCTACTGAGCTGCACATCTTCCTCTACTGTTAACCTTGAGTACAAAAGCATTTTTTTAATCATCAGGATCATCCCCCTTGCTAATTAAAGTGGATGTTTTAAGTTTGGCAGTTCTTCTCTTCTGGGAAGGAAGAGAGTTGGCAGTGGAACCATCTTGGAAATGTTTCATTTCATGCAACCAATCCAAAGAAGCGAAAACTTCCTTCTCCTTCTCTCCAACAGCCATATTATTAATCTGGGGGAGCATCCTGGAAGAGAGAAGGAAGAAGTGGGACATCATTCAGCCCAGAGGCTGATCAGAATAGAATAGAGCTGGAAGTGTTACTTTGGAAATCTTCTAGTCCACCCCTCTGCTCAAGCAGGAAACCCCATACCACTTCAGACAAGTTGCTGTCCAGTCTCTTCTTAAAAACCTCCAGTGATGAAGCACCCACAACTTCTGAATGCAAAGTTGTTCCACTGGTTAATTGTCTTCACTGTTAGGAAGTTTCTCCTTAATTCCAGGTTGCTTCTCTCCTTGATTAGTTTCTTTCTCTCTCTCTCTCTCTCTCTCTCTCTCTCTCTCTCTCTCTCTCTCTCTCTCTCTCTCTCTCTCTCTCCCTCCCTCCCTCCCTCCCTCCCTCCCTCCCTCTCTCTCTCTCTCTCTCTCTCTCTCCTCTTTTGTGGCAGCCTCTGGAATACTGCTATAATGTCACCCCCAGTCCTTCTTTTCTTTGTACTAGACATACCCAATCCTTCAACCGTTCTTCATATGTTTTAGTCTCCAGGCCTTTAATGATCTGAGTTGCTTTTCTCTGCACTTTCCCCAAATTTCAGTTTTGGAATCAAAGGATTTTAGACACATCTTTGGCTTATCTTTAAAACATTTACCTTTTTTGTTGCTGTTTAGGGTCATTTATATTAATTATTAGTCAGTTTGGGAGGTATAGTGAAAGGTGAGATACAAAGAACAAGGAACTAAAAGCCAAATTAGTGTATGAAGCTTACATTCCGATTTTAAACAAGGATAAGTTTTTTAAGGAGGAGATGTTAAAGGGTTCACTGAAAAGACAGTAAAACTGCAACTGGCCAAGAATATAGAAAGATTATTTTATTCACCCACGATGTCTAGTTTTCTTAAATAAACAATATCCTATGAAGAAAGAAACCTGAATACTTTGATAAGAAAAGATTTAAGAACTCAGAGTTTGTTCATTCCTCTGTCTTACCTCTCCCCCCCCCCAGTAATTCATTTTATATCTTTAACGGCATTCGTCTTTCTTGCAAATCATGTGGCCAGCTCACCTCTCACCAACAGTTTCCGATCAAGAATATATGTGGAAACAACTGGGAGGAGGGGGGAAAAATCCGTTCAAGACAAGCTGGATGGCAAAGTTCAGTATGTCCAAGAAGAAGGAACAGAAACTATGGTGTTTCTAAACTCTTCTCTTGAAATCTTATGACCTTGGGGTTTTGCAAGCATTTCAGGAAAGCTACGTGTTGATTGGGTGCAGAACAGGAGAACCTGGCTGTGATTCACTGTCTTACAGTCTGTGGAGTTAACTCCTGAATCATTGCAGGGAAGGAACTTTGCTGTCTGGCAGGAGCTGGCTGTCAGTAAAGAGGTCAGGAGACTGATTTCTGCAGAAAATCAGCAAAAATCCCAAGGGGGATCCAGGACAGATTATCGAGGCTGCGAGCCAAATTGGGGTGGGGTGAGATTGTAACTCTTTTTTTCTTGAGATGCTCATAAAGGCATTCTCTCACATTGACAGGGAGTTCACAGGGCAGATTTAGTCCACAAATGCTTTATAAAAGGTAGTCCTCGACTTACAACCACAATTGGGTCCAACATTTCTGTGGTGAAGTGAAACATGTGTGAAGTGAGTTCTGTCCAGTGGTGGGTTCCAGATCCAGTTGCAACCAGTACAGTGCAATGGGGCAGAGTGTCCACCACATGAACGTGCGAAGCACACACGCGCACACATGCAGTGCACACATGTGTACTTATTGCCGTGATGCTCTGCGACGCCTCTGCGACTCTCCAGCTGCTCGGTGGAGTGTCGCACAGGCACCGTACATTCCGTGCACATGCGCGGAAGCCCCAAACAGCTCAAATACAGGTAAGGAGTGCAGGCAGGTGGGTGGGCCCTCCGGAGCACCGTACTGGAATGGTACATGCTTCTGCCCATTTTACAACCTGGCTTGCCACAGTTGTTAAGTGAATCAGCGTGGTTGTCAAGTTAGTCACACAGTTGTTAAGTAAATCTGGCTTCCCCATTGACTTTGCTTGTCAGAAAGTTGCAAAAAACAATGACATGACCCCAGGACACTGCAACCGTCATAAATAAATACCAGTTGCCAAGCACCTGAATTTTGATCACATGACCATAGGAATGCTGCAATTGTCATAAGTATGAAAAACAGTCATGCATCAATTTTTTCAGCGTTGTAACTTTGAGCAGTCACTAAACAAAAGATTGTAAGGACTACCTCTGTGTACAGCCCTTGAATCGCAATGCGTAGGAGATTTCATAAAATGTAAGGTAAAGTAATGGTTCCCCTCACGCATATGTGCTATTCATTCCTGACTCTAGGGGGCGTTTCAATGCCAAAGAGCCAGCACTGTCCGAAGATGTCTCCGTGTCATGTGGCTGGAATGACTAAATGCCAAAGGCACACAGAATACTGTTACCTTCCCACCAAGGTGGTCCCTATTTTTCTACTTGCATTTTTATATGCTTTCGAACTGCTAGGTTGGCAGAAGCTGGGACAAGTAACGGGAGCTCACTCCATTATGTAGCACAAGGGATTTGAACAGTCAAACTGCCAATCTTTCTGATCGACAAGCTCAGCGTTTTAGCCACTAAGCCACCACGTCCCTATTTATAAGGTGGGATGTACACAAAACCCATCCCTGTGAATTTATGTGTGTCTCAGACATTTTCCTCCATCCCACTTTTCTTTCACTCTCCTATACAAACGCCTATATATCCACATGCAAGAAAAATAACTATTAGTTCCCTTTATAGTAGGGCTGCATGTGAAGAAGTGACACTTGGGCTGAGTTTTGTAAACAGGATTTTTTATTTTTAAAAAATGGTGGTCTGTGGGCCAAGTTTTCCTCCTTGAGTGAGATCCACATTGCTTGCGCTATTTCCAGGTCAGCTAACAGCCAGCAACACTCAGGGCACTATTACCTCAGCTGATGTGGAAATAAAACAGATCAGCCAGAATTCTTCAAGAAAACTGGTGTGTGATATGCTGCATTGCAGATTAGGCCACATTGTGTAATGCAGGTCAGCTGGACCCAGGTCACACAATGAAAGCACCCTAAAGGCGTATTCCGTAGTGAAATCACCACAGCCTATTAAGCAAATGTTACACAGAGAATGTGGGGGAAACAGCTCTATTCTTGCTCACCAATGGTCCTGATTGGGGTAATCCAAATGAGGTGAGAGGCTCATCCAAGGGATCTATAGTAAATAATACTAATATTGACTAATAGCAGATCTCCAGAGCGGCTTTTCCCAGTCTAACCTGGAAATGCCAGTATTTCAGTCCCAGGGCACAGTTCCCTATATATATAGGCTTCAGCAGCTCTGGAAATCTGCTATTAGTCAGTACAGACAATGCTGAGCTCAATAGTCTGACTCAGTGGAAGTGAGCTTCTTGAAAATGTCTTAAAAATACTCCCATCCTACCTTTTAATCTGAAACAAATTAGCTTTCCAAGGCAGCCCAACACATGTTATCTTTCCCTCGGCAGCTTTACTTAGGGTTGACTGAGTACAAAGTGGGGAGCAAGGGAGGGCATAAATAGTCTCTTTTTTAAAAAAAAATAGAATTATGTGGGAGAGGGATTTTGGATAGATGCAATATGTCACTCAAAAGAAAGGGGTTTTTTTTAAACACAACATCCAAAGATCCATAAGACTACATTAATAGCATCTGCTTAGTCTTCTCAGTACTATTTCACTGTTTGCTCAACTTCTCTTCTGTCTGTACAGAAGCCGCAGAACCTCCTGAGAGGTTTTTTAAGGGCTGGATGGGGCAACAGGCGCTCCCTTCCATGGTATCACGTTTGTTCCTTTCCTCTCACCACCTGAAATGCAGGTCTGCAAGCTGGGAAATAACAAAAAGAACAAAAACAGGAAGTTGCAATTGGCAACACTGGGCACCACAAAAGGTTCATTTGTACTGGGAGTTGAGAGCCAGCAATGTGAGGTAGATCATTCCTGAACTGTCCTGTGGTTAACCAACAGACGTGCAGTAGGTAGAAGTGACACGTGCTACTCGATCAGTTGCCCTACTGAAGAAAAACCCAAACCTACCTTGCTTCATACACCTCTTCTTTAGCCATCACAAGAAGCAGAAGTTAAAAAAAATAGGTCTTTCTTATTTTCAGGTTGCTAAATTAACATAGTGATTAACATCAGGAATGTATTTTTACAATGACTATGATAACAAATTATTGTTGTATGTACACTAAGAGCTTATGCACCGGAGACAAATTCCTTTTGTGTCTAATCACACTTGCCAATAAAGAATTCTAGTGCAACTTCAATAGGTCTAAAAAATGGGTATGGCCTGAAGTAAGAGCCAAGGTGGCGCAGTGGTTAAATGCAGCACTGCAGGCTACTGCTAGATCAGCAGTTCAGCGGTTCAAATCTCACCGGCTCAGGGTTGACTCAGCCTTCCATCCTTCCGAGGTGGGTAAAATGAGGACCCAGATTGTTGGGGGCAATATGCTGACTCTCTGTAAACCGCTTAGAGAGGGCTGAAAGCCCTATGAAGCAGTATATAAGTCTACTGCTATTGCTATTGCTATAATTGTAAGATTTCCTTAAATCAAATCAATTTGCCAATAAAAGAAAATATTTGTATCTCACAGTTGATGTGTGGGGTCCTTGGTGCTTACTGAGCTTAGTTATTTTCTCACAGATATTTCATTACCTAACAGTGCTATCCTATTCAGATGTTGGAAGGTCTGCAAGAAAATAACCAGGCTCAGAAGTCCCCAAGGACTCACATATTCAATTTATTTAAGGACAATTTGTACAAATAGCAGTTTTCAGCAGGCTGATGGGGAGAAAGGCCTACTAGAGAAGGGATCTCCAAACCTAGCAACTTTAAGACTTGTGGACTTCATCTCCAAGAATTTCTCAACCAGATATGCTGGCTGGGGAATTCTGGGCGTTGAAGTCCACAAGCCTTAATGTTTGGTGACCCCTGTACTAGAGTAACCATTGTCTGCAGTGGACACTGTTGTTTCTAATCAACAGGTTTAGTGGGTTTTTGAAGTAGTACTATCGGAATTGAAAAATGGGTTTCACTAGAAAATACCATCAGACAAAAAGTGTATTTTTCAGTAAACATTGTACTGAGGTGTATGGGAAAGATCTCTGTGTATAGGCATTCATTCAGTTGCCACACAGCAATTACCTAAATAGGCATATATAACTTACACGTGAAGCCATTATTCTCTTTTCAATCTCATTTTGGTTGGGAGGTAGAGCTGTGTTTTTTGGCTTCTTCCCAGGGAGCTCTCAGATGTACTCTACCTTCTTTATGACAATTCTGTTCATCAAATTTGTTCATTGTCCCTGGTGGCCTTTCAGCATCAGGATGCCAGGGGAATTAGTTGAGCATAGCACCATTTTCTGCCATAGTCACTGCACAGGAACATTTCAATAGTGCTAGTTACAGGCTACTGCTGTTCCACAATCTAAACTAGACTAAGTGATAAAGAACAGAAGTAATTCTAAGTGCAAGACTCAAGTCTAGAACCAGCTCAAATCAGTAAACAATCTGTGCATAAGCAGAGCTGGCCCTGCAATATGAGTCACATGAGGCAAATACCTCAGGCCCTAAATGCTGAGGTGCAGCAACAGCAGAACAGAAGCATTCCATGGACAGTTTCTCCTAAGCTTCTTCAGCTGAAACACAGAGGTGTTCACATTGTGTGGCTCATTTTGATCTACCTCATCTGCCCTCTTGTCCTTAATTGGTTGGAGGATGTGATTCTGTCATAAGGGTAAAGATGTGGTTCAGATGCCAGTCAAAGACCTTTATGTGGTGAACAAGGATGGCTTGTTCATAGGTTTTAGTTGCTAATTCAAGATCAACCTTAAATTTAACCTTCCTTTCTTATCCTCATCTGACACCATGGATTATTTTCCATCTCAAAATCCAAGAGGCAAAAGGACAATTAAAAATAGGGAGAAGGGAGGGAAACAGTATTTGCATAAGTAAATCAAATAAGGCCACACTTTACAAATTTCCCTTCTGATTCTCTACCTCCCCCTCCCCCCCACCTTATAAGCATCACATAACAGGTAACATGCAGTTTGGTCACCCCAATGAGGGAGAAAAAAAACTATGCGTTATTGAACAAGATGGTTAGCATGTCTATTTTAAATAATGAAGGACAGAAGCATTGAATGTAAATCATATAGTACTCTAAATATTTCAAGGACTTAAGTAAATGTTAGTATAGTTGGTGAGGCTGCCAATGATTGATTCTATAAATATATCTTGTTATCTTATTACTGCAACTGATTCCTCTCACCACCCCTCCTAAGCGATATGCCTTCTGAGTTGTTTTTTAGAATTCTTGCAACATTTCCTTCCATCATGTTGAAACTACCTGTCCCATTCTTCTGAGCAGGTTTGTGCCACATTTCCTATTTCAGCTTTGATCTAAACAACCTTCCTTAGTTAACCCTGAGCTGCCATCTGAAATGAAGTTGAGAAGTTGTGCAATAGAACAGCAGAGATACTGCTGGAAATGATTCTCTCTCTCTCTCTCTACACACACACACACACACACACACACACACACACACACAAACACACTAGCTTAGGCTAAGAGGTCCCTTTCTTTTAATTTGATCTCTTACTGTCATCCCTTGTCCCACTGGTCTACTGATTGGATTGTTGACAAGCTGGGAGAAGCTTGTGACATTTTTAAGCACTTAGAAATGTGCGTGTGAGTGTGTGTGTGTGTGTGTGAGAGAGAGAGAGAGAGAGAGAGAGAGAGAGAGTGTGAGAGAGAGAGAGAGAGAGAGAGAGAGAGAGAGAGAGAGAGAGAGAGAGAGCGTGTACATGTAGATAGATATTCAGGCAAATGTATTAGTCTTATGTGTTAATTGACCATGGTTTTAATAAGGTTCACTCTATAAAAGTCTTTAAGATCACTGTTTTCTATATAGGTAGTCCTTGACTTACAACAGTTCATTTAGTGACTGTTCAAAGTTCAATGCAGTAAAAAAAAGGACATGACTAGTTTTCACATTTACAACCATTGCAGCATCCCCGTGTTCACATAATCAAAATTCAGATATTTGGCAACTGACTCATATTCATGACGGTTGCAGTGTCTGGGTGTCATCTGATCACCTTTTGTAACCTTCTGACAAGCAGTCAATGGAGAAGCCATATTCACTTAACAACCATGTTACTAATTTAGCAACTGCAGTGATCCACTTAACAACAGGGCAAGTAAGGTCATAAAATGGGTCAATACTCATTTAACAAATGTCTCACTTAGCAAGAGAAATTTTGGGCACAGTTGTAGGTGGAGAACTACCTGTAGTATATTTCCTTCTTGATTTCTGGCAACTGTGCCACTTCATCAGACATGTCATTCTATGGTTCAGATAATGTGTTTTAATCTGCATGTAGCATCACTGTTGTCTAAATATTCAATAGCAACAGCATAGTCTGTGAAGAGATCGGACCAAAGATCCTTCCCATATTTGGAATCTAAATTCTAAATAAACCATCATGGCTATGCACATTTCTAATGCATATAAATTATATTGCCTACCTTTGGCCTGGTCCATTAATGACTTTAGCAAACACAGAGTATTTTTTAAAAAAACAAATATGGGGAGATGGTATATTTCTTATATTTGGGGGCCGCTGTGCTTTCCAAAATATTTGCAATTCGCAATTTAATGGGTTTATATGCCGCCCAATCCCGGGGGACTCCGGGCGGCTTACAAATACAAAATGAAATAAAATAACACACAGGGGGAGAATACAAACAATTTAAAAAACACAACATATATTCGGTTTAATTGGGGGTTGAACCTGATTTGAAGATCAGCAACCCCAGGCCTGTCGGAACAGCCAGGTTTTGGTGCCTTTTTGGAAGGCCACGAGGGTGGGAAGGGTCCGGATCTCTATTGGTAGCTCATTCCACAGAGTCGGAGCAGCTACAGAAAAGGCTCTCCCCCGAGTGGTCGCCAGTCGGCATTGTCCGGTCAACGGCACCCAGAGGAGGCCTAGCCTGTGGGTTCTTATTGGACGTTGGGAGGTGTGTAGCAGGAGACGGTCTCTCAGATATCAAGGTCCAATGCCATGTAGGACTTTAAAGGTAATCACCAGCACTTTGTAGTGCGTCCGGAGACTAATTGGGAGCCAGTGCAGCTCGCGGAGGATAGGTGTAACATGGGTGTACTGAGGTACACCCGATATCGCTCGCGCGGCTGTATTCTGGACCAACTGCAGTCTCCGAACACTCTTCAAGGGCAGCCCCATGTAGAGTGCGTTGCAGTAGCCGAGCCTTGAGGTGACGAGGGCATGAGTGACCATTTGAAGTGCCTCCCGGTCCAGATAGGGTCGCAACTGGTGCACCAGGCGAACCTGGGCAAAAGCCCCCCTGATCACAGCTGACAAATGATGTTCTAAAGTCAGCTGCAGATCCAGGAGGACACCCAAGTTGCGGGCCCTCTCTGAGTGGTGTAAGCTTTTACCCCCCAAGCTAATAGATGGAAAATCCAGACTATCCTTGGGAGGAAACATCAAAAGCCACTCGGTCTTGTCTGGATTGAGTGCCAACTTGTTTACTCCCATCCAGACCCTAACAGCCTCCAGGCACTGGCACATCACTTCCACTGCTTCGCTGAGTTGGCACGGGGCGGACAGATACAACTGAGTATCATCTGCATATTGGTGGTACTTGATCCCGTGCCGGCGAATGATCTCACCCAGAGGCTTCATGTAGATGTTAAATAGGAGGGGGGACAGGACCGAGTCCTGCGGCACCCCATATTTGAGGGGCCTAGGGGTCGACCTCTGTCCTCCAACCAACACCGACTGTGACCTGTCAGAGAGATAAAAGGAGAACCACCATAAAACGGTGCCTCCCACTCCCACCTCCCCCAGTCTTCGCAGAAGGATACCATGGTCGATGGTATCGAAGACCGCTGAGAGATCAAGAAGGACCAGGATAGAGGAAAATCCTCTATCCCTGGCCCGCCAGAGATCATCAGTCAGCGCGACCAAAGCAGTTTCGGTGGAGTAACCAGGCCTGAAACCCGACTGGAAGGGATCAAGATAGTCAGCTTCATCCAAGGACCATCGGAGTTGAAAGGCCACCACCTTCTCAACAACCTTCCCAACAAAGGGTAGGTTGGAGACAGGACAATAGTTATTAAGAATAGCTGGATCCAGAGAAGGTTTCTTAAGGAGGGGTCTCACCACCGCATCCTTTAGGGGCTGCGGGAAAGATCCCTCCTGTAGAGAGGTGTTAATAATTCTCTGGAACCAGCCTCGTGTAACCTCCTTGCTGGCGGAAACCAGCCAGGAGGGACACGGGTCCAGTAGGCAGGTGGAGGCACTTACCTCTCCCATGGCCTTGTCCACTTCCTCAGGAGTAACAGATTGGAACTCAATCCAAGAAATCCGATCAAGGCCCACCCCCGGCATCTCGGCAGGAACTGCCCAAGTGGAGTCCAGGTCCGTCCAAATCTGGGCGACTTTGTCCGACAGAAACTGAACAAATTCCTCAGCTCTTCCCTGCAAGGGTTCCTCCGCATCCCTCTCCTTCAGAAGGGAGTGGGTAATCCTAAACAGGGCAGCCGGGCGAGATTCTGCAGACGCAATAAGAGCGGAAAAATGCGCACATTTTGCCGCCCGTATCGCCACGAGATAAGTCCTAATATAGGCTCTTAGCAGTGCTCGGTCAGATTCGGAGTTACTAGCCCTCCAGCGTCGCTCTAGGTGTCTCTTTTGGTGCTTCATCTCCCGGAGTTCCTCGATAAACCAAGGAGCCCTCCTGGATCCACTGTTGCAGAGAGGCCGCAAAGGCGCAATCCGGTCAAGAGCCCCAGCCGCTGCTATATTCCAAGCAGTGACCAAGGACTCTGTCGGGCTGCCGTCACGTCTCCACTGCCCTGAGAGAAACACGTGGTCGAGCGTGTGTCCCGCTGTATGAGTTGGGCCCAGAATTACCTGGGTCAAGTCCATGGTTGTCATAGAAGCCATGAACTCCTGCGCCCCATCAGAGCGTTCGCCAAGAGATGGCAGGTTGAAATCCCCCAATACTATAAGTTTGGGGAATTCAACCGCCAGTCCGGCTACTAACTCCAGGAGCGCAGGCAGGGCTGTTGCAACGCAGCTGGGAGGTAGGTATGTTAACAACAAGCCTGTTTGACCCCCAAGGTCCAACTTCACCAGAAGAGACTCACATCTGACAATCTCCGGAGCAGGGATCCTACGAGGAACCAGTGACCTTCGGATGATGGCAGCCACTCCCCCACCCCTTCTCTAGTGTCACAGTTGGTGGAGCACCTGAAACCCTTCAGGGCACATTTCAGAGAGGGGGACTCCTCCCTCATGGCCCAACCAGGTTTCAGTAATACATGCCAGATCTGCCCCCTCGTCTAATATCAGGTCCCGGACGAGGGGAGCTTTGTGAATCACAGATCTGGCATTTAGCAACAACAACCTGAGGCCAGGGCCATGATCACCCTTGCCACATGGTCTTTGAGATGAGCTATCGGGGCCGGAACGAGGGATCACTGTGACGTAGCGAACCCTCCTTCCCCAGTAATGGCCAGCCCTGAAGCTCCCGTCATACCTGCCTCTCCCAAACGTAACTGGGATGCTCCAGCTCATCCCCCTATCTGTAGACCCCTCTCCCCAACCCATGGCCCCCACATTCCTCGGCAGGCCATTCACCCAAACACACTCCGGGATGAGAGGCAGTGTTACATGCAAGACATGTAAATTTTACATGCAAGACACTGCAGATGTCTCCTCTTTCCACTTCTGTTGCAACATTACAAGCCAAAGGGTGGGGGACAAAAATGCACTAGAAAAGTTTATGATAGAATCTATCCTCATACCTTTTACTTTAAACAGTCTACCATGGATCTTATGCATTTCTTAAGGGGTCCCTAAGAGGGCGTGCATAAGCACACCAGCATGCCTACCATCCCTGTCCTGCTGTCCCCATTTATATGTACTCTTTTTATATATTTATGGCTATGTTTTGTTTATTTATATCCATTTATTTCTGCCATTTTTCATGTGTTTTCATACTTGTTTCCTTGTACTTGTTGACAAATAAATAAATAAAATCTAAGGAATTTGTACAGGTAAGTAGCTCTCAGTCTGTTAAGGCTGGTTCATATTTTAAAGCAAGCAACATTCATACTAATAACATCTCCTAAAATTAGGCCCATTTAGAAAAAAATATGCAGGGAGCAGAAATTGGAGCTACCAAGCTATACTCTCAAACTCTTTAACTTAAATGATTTCTCAGTGTGGATCATTTGCTCAAAAGTAGAGCCTTGGTGGCCAATTAAATGCACACTTATGTAGAATTAGTTCCCACAGCAATCAATTGTGCAAGTTTGCTCTGCTACAGCAGGCACAACCATGGAGGTTTTTTTTAAAAAAAAAATCTTGTTGACTTCAAGCTTGGGCTATCAAGCCAATCTCAGCTGATGCAAGTTAACAGTATTTATCCATCTGTTAGGAAAGCAAATACCTCAAAAGAAAAATATCTGGGGAGTATAAGGTTAGGTCACAAAATCTTTTGCAACAGTTTTGTCCTAAAACAAACTTGTCACAGTCATAGAGAACCATTAAGGACTTGATAGATTCACTTCTGCAACAGAAGCCCTGAAATTAGAGTAGGTATATAGACAGCACAAATATATATGTGGGTATACAGTGCTGCTACAAATTCATCCCAAACACCTTCCAGTCTTTCAACTGCTATTCTATCTTAATGTCCCAAAAGTCTTCCATAAGTCTGGAGAAATATTGCTATCACTTCTTCCTAATATCTCTACTCTATTATTGTTGTTGTATATAAATCTTCCCCTGTTAACTGTGCATCATTCTATCTCTTTACATTATCCGTTGTCATCTCAATATTTATCCTGGCTGCTTCCTCCATGCTCATACAATATTTCTAGTTGCTTTATGCTTTTCCACTGGAAGCAGCTAGTAGTTGAAGGGGCACTACAGAGTCACAAATATTAGGGGGACTGAATTAAAGCTTTTATGGTAACATTATTGCTGTTGCTCTGAAGAAGTCCAAAGCTATCATGTTAGCAGGTCTTCCATTCACTTGCAATAGGAAACAGACATAGCATGCATGCATCTTAAATGCATTTTTTTCTTTTGTTCAATCATGTCCAATTCTCAGAGTCTGCCTGATCAAAGCCCTGCAATTTTGGCAAGGTTTTTCAGATGTGGATTGCTATTGCCTCCTTCCTAGGACTAAGAGTAAATGACCACATCATATTACTACATCACTACCGACTCTCAAAATCATTTACTTTTTAGCTTATATTTTATTAATAATCATGCTCTGGGGTTTTTTTCCCAGCAAGGAAAGGGCTAACTCCATTTATGATAGCTAAAAGTAGAAAACACCCAGAAATATAAATGCAAGGTCTTACTCACCATTCAGTATAGAAGAATACATTGTAATTATGTCACCTTTCATAGCATGCAGATGTTCAAAATGGTAGCACAAAACTCCCCAAAATGTTGGAAAAAAGAGGGACGTGTTTGTGTTAAGTAAAACTAAACATTATTTTCAAAAGAAGTCTGCAAAAAAGTTTTGAGATACAAATCCATCTTTAAGAGAATACATAAGACCAGAAGTAGAAAAGAGGATCTGTCCAAGAGGTGGCTTCTGCTCAAGACTCCTTCCAATGGGCCAAATTTTATCATTAGGGTGGAGACAAAATCATCCACTTCTTGATCCATGGACTATCATCTGGCTCCCAGGAATACCCAAATTATTATTTTTTCTTAGAGCTATATTAGAATCCCCTGTACATAGGGGAAACTATGGGACAGCCAAAGTATATCTTCAGATCTTTCAGACCACACACCTATAATTCCTCTGTTAGGGATAGAAATGGAAAATGGGCCTCCTTCTGAGCTTAGATGCCAAATGAGTAAGATTCAGAATATGTCTTAGATATTTCCTATCTCTCCACTGGACTTTTTCTTCCCTGCACCCAAGAAAAATGTCCCCAATTTTCTTGGCTCCAAGGAAGCAGGTACCAGAACAGCTAAAGTAAGCCTTACCTGGGATGCCCCTACTAAGAGTCATGGGGGGGATTTTCTAAGAGAAGAGTTATCCTTGCCATCAGTATTCCAGCAATGCTACTTCTCTTGAATTGGCACTTAAGGATGTTCTAGGGAAGAGCCAGCCTCCCGATGGGGACTTCCGAGGTTGCTGTTTCCAATTATGTCTGGAGCTGTATGGAATGGGGACTAACCTAATGTCTTTTGTGTTCACTACCTTTTTTCTGCCTTACAGCCTTTTATTGCAAAAAAAAAAAAAAAAAAAACAGCTTGAAACATAAAGGAAAGAGAGAGAATAGAGATAGAGAAAAAAACTTTCCTCTGCTACTCATTCCAAATGTCTTTAGATCTCTCTAGCCATTTAAATTCTCTTGTTATTATGTGCTGAATATACTAGCTTCTAAATATAAGGTTGATTACAGCCCTACTGTGCTTTCTCTTCTCCCTATTCCTTCCTATGTTACCCAGTATTTCAACGAAAGGTCATTGATCTTCTACTTATCTTTATTTCCCAGGGTATGTTACACCAACCCCTATGTTAAATTAGATTGTCTCCTGGCATTCTGGATTTTAAAAAACAACAACAACATAATCACAAGCTCAGGACTAGATAGATGGGGATAATTTGAACAGTAAGTTGCCAAGCTGGGTTTCTGGCATCAGATAACAAAAAGGAACCTCAAATAAATGATGGGTGTTTGGAAAGATGGCAAATGCAACAGGGCTGGGAGCTCTCCAAATTATATTCCTGTAGCTTGGTTAATTTCTAAATTGCATTACACAGCATTGTGCGTATATTGCGTTTCTGAATCAGACAACCCTGTTGTAGAGAAGATCAGGTATTCTGGAAGAGTAAGTTTCCCCCTGGAGAACTAAATCATTGTAGTTTTTCTTCCTCTTTACAGATTCCCTAGAACAGAGCAACCATTAGCAAGGTGTATTTGCAAACATCTTTCCAGTAGAAAAGAGAGCACTTCTCTGTCATTTGGCTACATCTGTACCATATGTAAGTGTTTGTACTGCTGGTTAAATTCTTTGATTACTTCTCATTAGGGATCAGTGAGTAACGTTTTGGTATTTCAAACAAGTTCAGCCCAGAATCAGATTTATGTCAGGCTAATGTAAGCTTTGTGATTCAATTTAACGCCATGACTACAACTCACAAAACTCAAGGCGGGTGATCACATTGCATATTGGACACCAATTGTAGAAATGGAGCTGGCAGAATAATATCTCTGTTGTGACATGGGAAAAGAGAGCAGAAGTACCTGCTCTGGCATTTGGCAGACAAATTATTAAAAAAAAAGAATATGCCAACTTCCCATGCTTAACTAGTTAGACGAAATTACTTTAAGCAAATCTGGTAATTGAGATGCAGATTTTGAGCACAATCCAAACCAGTATGTTTATAGTTTCAATCCTGTGTATCTACAAACAGGCTAAGAATAGATTAATATAATGTGTGACATTCTTGCTGTTCTCAATTGTTTGTTTGGAAGGACTAAATGGTGTGGATCTGTATTAAGACCACTGATATGTTGTTCATTCATAAGTTATCTGGAGTCACAAGTGAGAGTGCAGCCATCATTTTATGCATGACACCAACTTTTGGGGAATCGTTAAAAAAGGAAATAACGTGCAAAGGCTCCAAACTGATCACTTTCAAAACAGTTTAACAGACGAGAGTGCTCAACCCAGTAGCATCCAATTGATATCTCCCATTTTAGAAGCGGTTTTGGATGGTATAAAGGCATGTGGAAAAAGTGTGCTTTCTATTTCTGAAAAATATGTTCAATTGAGAGCTGACAAGATTCAAACCAAAACACCTGAAAGCAATTGGTAGAAACTAGGTTAGGTTTGCTTAATGTAACTTTCAGTTACATATATGACTCTATGTAAGTCCAATTTATTTTAGTAGGAAAATGAATAACCTGTTTTATTTCTTTGTTTGTTAAATGAATATCCACCTTCCATTCTGCAGCTCAAGGGAGTTTTGAAGTAATCTGCAGTGTAAATTAATGCCTGTCTTCTCAAAGGCAAGATTTACTGTTAGATATGTAGATATGAACTATTAGATATGTGCAAGATTGATTGCAGCCTTAGTCTGGATCAAACCCAACATGTGTGATAATTGTTTCTGTGTCTGTATGTGTGTGTGTGTGTGTGTGTGTGTGTGTGTGTGTGTGTGTTCACCTATGTGTAGGATATAAATGAATGTATGCAAAAAATATTGAGCACTTATTTTTTTTATTTTAATTTATTTACCAAATTTATTTGCTGCTCATCTCATGCTTCAGGAGACTCGGAGTGACTTGTGACTTCTTAAAAACCTCCAGTGATAGAATGAGTAAATTGTGTGACTCTAGTTTGAAATTTCATCCTTGTAAAAAGTTTTAGAAAATAAAAAGTAGAACTGAAATGAAATAATGAAGACTTAAAGCACAATATTTACTATAAACACAATAATGTAATAGATCTCTAAACAAGTAGAGGGAATGAGAGTAAACTCAGCTAAAAAAATAAAAACAGTAACATTCAAAAACCATTCAACAAATAAAGAGGCAGAATCTGACTTTACACAATAGACATTCACTGCTAAATCCTCAGTAGAAACAAGAAAAGATGGAAAGCAGCAAAGCTGTCTCTCACCTGTTTGGTACAGTAGAATATTTCTATGTCCCAAATGTTACCTAAAGTTTAGTCTAGACCTAGCTGATACATAATTACATATATACCATGTTTCCCCGACCTGTTTTTGACCCCCAAAATAAGGACTTGGTCTTTTTGGGGGGAGATCTTTTTTGAGGTGCAGGAGGTGACAAGTGTGGTCACCTCATGGCTGCTGCTGTGTTGTAATATTTTGGGGGAGGGTTATTTTCAGGTAAGGGCTTATTTTAGCACATGCGCTCAAACAGTCAATTGGGCTTATTATCGGGGGAGGTCTTATTTTTGGGAAAAGAGGGTAATACATAATTCATAACTCTCTATTGACCATATATCTCTTGCAAAAAATATTGTATCCTTACCCTCCATCAACCAAGACAAGCTCCCCAAATTTCATTCTCAATGAACCATGGAAAATTATTTCTGATGTTTAATCAAGAACAAACAAAAAAAGAATAGCAGCAAGTTAAGAATAAGAGTAAATGGAATAACATAATAGAATGACAGAGTTGGAAGGGATCTTAGAGATCTTCTAGTCTAATCCCTTGCTCAAGCAGGAAACCCTATACCATTCCAGACAAATCGTTATCCAATCTCTTCTTAAACACCTCCAGTGATAAGAGTGTCTACAATTTCTGGAGGCAATTTTTTGCTCTATTTTTTCTCACTGACGGGAAATGTCACCTTGGTTCGAGGTTGGATCTCTCCTTGATAGGTTTCCATCCTTGTTCTGACCTCTGCTTCTTTGTAACAGCCCCTCAAATATTGGAAGACCCCTGACTCCATTTGTTTCTAGTGCTTTCTTTCCTGACAGTGTGTGCATAAGGCTTGCTAAAAGTGTAGAAAAACTGGATATTCATTTCTAATGGAGGCAGAAACCTTCAGTGTTCTTGACCTCACCTCCCAAACAATATTATAAAGTTACCAAAGAACATTGTATTATATTATATCAAGTACTGGGTGTAATCCAGGATCATCTTTCTTGTGGCTTTGCCAATAGAACATCTTCATTTCTGAAATTTACTTCGATCACAGAATTCTTGGCAAAGAAACTGAATTTTCTGAATCAAGAACCTTAGTCAATCAAAATCAAAATGTTACTTTATTTCTTTTTTTAAAAGAACATGAAGAGTTTATTCTATTTATTGATGTGTAAGGAATGTAATGGGATCTCCACAAATTAACACAAGTGAAGATTAAACCATGTTTCATGACTTTTAACAATGTAAGTATTCTGCTGGATCAGGCTAAAGGGCTGTTTGGTTTTCCATTTGGGCTCATGACAGATGCCCATTTGGAATCCATAACCACAAGATCTGTACGTTGGTATCATCCATTTACATTGTTTAGGCCCTAGTATTGAGAATTTGTAGCTTCATAAATACTTTAAGGAATATTAAGCATCATTCATAATAATTATTAGGTCTCATTAATCTGCATAATCTTTTAAAGCAGGGGTGTCAAACTGGTGGCCTGTGGGCCAGATGCATCGCACACAGGCCATGCCCTCCCCAGTTCTGCAAATGAGAAAACATCACAAAACATCATGCCTCAAGTTTGACACCCAAGTTTTAAAGCCATATAAATTGACAACCATCACAACCTCTCATGAAAGGAAATGTCCCAATTGTGCCACTGAAGCTGTCATCAGCCTGGTTCTCACTAAGATGATAAATCTGGGATTGGGTTGCATTAAATCAGCATATGTGAGAGCTCATATTCTGAGATATGGCACCTTCCCCATAAAATCCATGCAGGAATATTCCAGAGATATTATATTAGACCATGGGTTTCAAACCCACAGCATCACATTGCTGTCACGTGATGCTTTCCAATGTTTTCCCCATTTGCAGAGCTGGGATGGGTGTGGCCTGCATGTGACGCATTCGGCCTGCAGGCCGCCAATTTGTCACCCCTAGATTAGACTCTCTGTCTGTCTGTTTGTTTGTTTATTGGATTTATATGCTGCCCTTCTCCCAAAGGACTCTGTCTGTGTTGTTTTGGTTATTGGATAGTCCCCTGAGCAGCGGTTTACAAAATGGTGTAGCACAAAATCAAGTTTATCATCCTACTGGCAAATAAGCTTGTATTATAACATCCAGTTTGGCGTGTGACCTGAAAGTACCAGGAACAAAAATATAACAAAAATGATTGCAGAAACAGAACCTCAATTCCCTACCTAGTTAACTGTAAAATATTTACAAATTATAGTTATCCCCCTAACCCAAGCACAATCATAATGGGTTTATTTACACACACAAAAGTTATCAGAATCAATTCATTAGAGAGCATCTAAAAGAAGTAAAAAGAAACAAATGTGGCTGATAAATTGAAGAAGAGTTTTTACTGTTCACTCAGAACCATTTTTGTTTTCTGGGATTTTCTTGCTTTCCATTTCAATGAAGGAGTAGAAAGAAGATTATTTTAAAAATGCTGTATATAAGCCCAAATAAGCAAAACATTTGAATTTCTATCTCAGAGATAAGCCTTTTTTTATAAATGCCCAGGTTAATGGGCAAAGAGGAGGATCTGTATTCTGGGTAGCTGATATCCTTGCCCGTGTCACGATTGCCTTGCATTTCAGTCTTCGCTTAAGCAGGCACTGACAATGTGTCTCCTTCCATTAGGTCAGCTTTTGCAAATAACGGGACAACATTCGGCGGGATATGAGGCACGGAGCGGTCAGGTGCCCACCCAAAGCACAGACTCACTCTGACAAGAGCCAAAGATTTCACCTCAGCAAGTCAAATGTCCCCATCCCATCCCATCCACTCACAGAGGTAGCTAATTAGTATACAAAGCAGCACTCAAGCAGTGAGCTCATTTCACCTCAGCTGCTTTACCCAGAAAACCTACTCTTAAAAAAATATTGTACGATGGCTGTTCATTTAAATTATTTCACAATTGGGTATTACAACACCATTAAGAGGCGTGAAATTGCTTGAATCAGTACTGCACCTTGGTCCTTTTTTACATGCCTGAAGAACAAGAAGGGGACACTGCAGAAGGTTGGGGGAGAGAGAGCTCACCAGCTTTGGAAAATCTGTTATCTCCATAAGAATTGGAAATTCTCTTTTATAAAGACCATTTTATTAAATTTACAGAAGGAGAGCTGGTAGCCTGAATGCTTACATCTTTAAAACACATATACGATCATAATAAAGGCATTGAGTTGCCAAAGGATGTGGCAACGAAGCACAAAATGGTCGGAAAAAGGTAGAAATATAAATCCATTTTGATATGTCCTTGTTTTTCTTGCTATAAAGCTGACACCGTATTGCTTTGGTTTGTTGTTACTCCTGAATTGCTAGCATGACAGTTCAGTTCAGACTGAACTGAATTTAATTTAATTTTTGCAAGTAGAGTTATTTTGCAAACTGCAATTAAAGAGCCACATATAATGCCAACCTACGTCTCTGAAATAAAATCTAAATAAAGTGAAAAGTAAACAAAAGGTAAACGATCATATGGATGGAAATGCCACAGATGTGTTTAGTGATGCAAATAACTTTTCCCGACTTGGGTGAGATAGGACTATATTTCCCAGATTTCCAAACTATGTGGACTTTGGAATTTGGAAACTATAAGTAGTCCTCAATTTACAAACACAATTGGGACCAGGATTTCCATTGTAAAGAAAGGCAGTTGTTCAGTGAGCCATACCCTGTTTTATTTATTCTTCTTGCCAGGGTTATTAAGTGAATCACTGCAGTTGTTAAATGAATCAGACAGTAATTGAGTGATTCCAGCTTTCCCCATTGAATTTGCTTGTCAGAAGGTTGCAAATGGTGATCTTGTGACCCCAAAGCCTTATCACTAACGAAATTGTTGTAAGTTGAGGACTTATCTGTAGACCCCCAATGCATTTAGAGGGCAACTGGTTAGAATAGACAACTGTTAGTTTCAGAATTATCTCAATCTGAATTTTTTTTACATTTAAAATGTCTTCCGAAATGGAGACATAAACTGATTTTATGGCTTTTTAACAAGGTTCTGAAACTCCTTTCTGTCCTTAGCTCGCTTCCACTGAAATCAGTAAGGTGCAAAAGCTAAACCTGGACTGAATTATAACTTTTACCAACTTTTCCAAAAGCAAATCTGAAAACACTTGGATGTTTACTCTGTCCACTTAGTCATGCTGATATTTAAAGCACATAAATTATGTTGAATCTCTACATGTTCACATTAAATGGGGCTCCTCCCATATTCCCTTGAGAAGAAAGTACTACAGAAGTCATACTGTTTTTAATCCGTGTTGAAAACTTTGGCTTCTTTTTAGAGAGAAACAGAAAATGTTGAGAAGGGGAAACCCTGGAGATATCAGCAAATGTTCTTTCTCCTGCCTTCATCATGTTAAAACTTTACCAAGGTATTTAAAACATGTGTTCCAGAAAATGTGATTTATGGAAAAATTGTACAGTGTTCAGTGACCCTCAAACTCACATAGCCACCTGTGTGTAATGGACTAAAGTCAAAGCATCCCCTCTTTTTTTAAAAACATATGGCAGAGACCTGTTTCAAGTGGGTTATTTTTTCCTTGCTGTTTGTATTCCTTAGGCTCTTTGGGGTGCTTCATGGCTTGTGAGTTTTAAGGGACAGGGGAATAACTCCAAACACCTTGATATAATTTTGGTTATCTGTGTATGTTGCTTAAATGGGGCAAATTCAACAAAATGAGACATATGGAAGGCTCCTTTTTTTAGGAATTTAGGCACCCTATCATGATGAATAGCCTAGGGCTGGAGAGGATCAGTGTGGTGTAGTGGTTCAGATTAGGAATGGGAAGAGCCACATTTTAGCCCATTTTAATGGAAGCCACTAGATAATTTGGGATCTTTCAACCTGCATAAAGTGACTAGTTGCCATTTGAAAGTTTATATAGGAGAAAAAGCAGATTTCCTCCAATTAAAAAATACTGTGCTTAATTGGATGAATGGGCTAGATATTGATATATAGACGACTTATCCTATTCTTACGAACCAACTTATTTCAAAATCGAACCTATACATTCTTGATATGGCTTTATATAAAACTTCTTGAAATCCTCATATCTTACAGAATTGACTACATATTTCCCTCATTCATGTACTATAGCAGTCATGGCTAAGCTTTTCATCGCTGTGTACAGAAAGCATGTGCACACCCATAATGCAATGCATGCACGACCCTGTGTGTCCCCACACATGTGTGCATGACCCCCCTGTGCATGCCCGGGTTTCACCCCCCACACACACTCCCCGTGCATGCACACACAACTCTCTCATGTGCTATGTGCTATGTGCCCTGTGCCTCGTGCATGTGTGCCAGAGACATGAAAACCAGCTGGCTGGTGGGAGGTGCGCATGCCTGCGCAGTCGAGCTGAGCTGTCTTCCATTTTTTTTCTGAACTTGAAGTTGGGTTATTTATTTATTTGGCATATGGAATGGATAACAGCAGTAATATACATATACATGTACATGTACCTACACACACACACACACGTGTGTGTATGTGTGTATGTACATGTATATGTATATTACTGCTGTTATCCATTCCATATGCCAAATAAATAAATAACCCAACTTCAAGTTCAGAAAAAAAATGGAAGACAGAGTGCTCTGCATACTCCTTTAAACTCTTTGAAAGAAAGATGTGGTATAATTCTAACAAACAAGCACACCTGTTTCCATTCCATCTTCCTCCCAACTCTTTCAATTTTCTCTTTTTAAAACTCTGTCAACATTCTTGGGGCCCTTGAGCTTATTCACCATTTGGGAGAAGTCTCCCAAATCATGCCAATCCCTCTCCTTCTATGGGTGTGTCTTGTCAAAATGCAGTGACTGTCACCACTCTGAATTGGAACAAGAGAGGACTCCTCGGGTGCTACTAATATGTTTCAAAAATAATTGTGGTTGCAGACAGCACTAGTAAGAAGCGGGCAAGGGTAAAATGACTAGAGAGTCAAGATCGAGCAGCCCTCATTCTAAGTTGACTCAGTTCAAATAGATTGCCTACAGAGTTGCATGATTTCTGCTTAAATATTCCTTGTCTATGGATTTACAAAATATTTGTGCTATGTAGAAGACTTACGCATCTTTTTTTTCCTTCAATGCTTTTTACTATTGGACTGGTAACCTATTCTGACAATACTGGTCAGGTTTTCCAAAGGTGCTTTTTTTTTTTCTCAGAAGGCAACAGGACTTGTCTTGTTTTTTCTCTGAAGACGTTTTGCTTCTCATCCAAGAAGCTTCTTCAGCTCTGACTGGATGGTGGGAAAAGAAATCCAGTCAGAGCTGAAGAAGCTTCTTGGCTGAGAAGTGAAACATCTTCAAAGAAAAAACAAGAGAAGTCCAGTTGCCTCCTGAGGAAAAAAAGCATCTTTGGGATAATCATGACCTGGATGACTGAGAATCTCCATAGACTATTGGTTAGGTTTATTTCCCCACAAATATTGGGCGGAAAACTGAAATGTTAAGTAAAGGCTGTAAGACTTGGCAAGCTAGGAACGAAGAGAAGTTTAGAGGAATCAGAACAATTTGTCACAAAAAGCAAGGATTAAATTTCTGCATACATAGCACTGTTATATTTTTGACTATATTGCATCATATCTTCCGGTTGTTACATTTTACCAATATTTTTTTTAAATGTACAGGATTTGTCTCAATTATTATCCATCCAACTGGCTTGTAGAGAAAGCCCATGTGACTAAGTGGAATATTGTCATGCAGATTTGACTAAGAAGCCCCCATTAACAGTATTTCAGTGTCACAATCCTTAACCTTAAATCCAGAATCTTCCCAAAGGTAATATTTTCATCCTTAGAATGAATGTTTATCATCAAGGTTGTTGCGGCAATTCCATGAAGTGAGAACCACCCTTTCTGGGGGATGTTTGGAACAGTAGTAGAGGTAATCTACATGAACTTTCTAGCTATTCCCCTCCATCCAAAGGCAGAGTTGAGAATAGTTTTCCCCCTCCCAATTTCTTAGGAGGCCTTAAACTAGCTTGCAGCCTCAGCTCTGGTGGGAGACACTGTCTCATCACCAGGACCAAAGTCAGATCCAACTGCCAGCCTAGAAAAAGAGATGCCATCTCTGCCTCCAGCCGCAGTATGTCACGGGCTGGCCCTGCTTGTCATCTTTAAGCCACAGATGGCAAACTAAAGAATGGCTGCCCAAGTTTGATTCTCTAATGACAGATCTAAGGGGTTTATTTGTGCAGATTGCTGAACACCCACGAGGAAGAAATTTGTTTTCTGCAACACATCAGGCCTTGATAAATTTAGCCACTTCTGAGAACAGTTTCTCCCCTGATGATTTCCTGCCTTCATTGCCTTTCCTTGATGTTTTCTGTTGACCTGCTTTTGAAATCCTTAGCTGATATGCCCACTTGAACATTTGAATTTTTAAATGAATATATTAATTGATTGCAATATACTCCATCCTTCCACTTGGAATCCTATGATTGAGACAGGGAATTCATATCCAAATTCAAATAGCTTTCTTTAAAAAAAAACAGCTGAGTGTATTTCTTAAAAAAAAAACTAAAGAGAATTCTTACATTTCCACTGGTAACTTTTGAATTCACAAAATCAAACTTTAATGAACTTTAAGGCAGTGTAATGTTCATTCCTCACAATAATAAAAAGGGCAGATTCAAAACATTTTTGCCTGTAATTTTGATAATGATAATTCTGCCAAACATTTTAGACACGTTTTGGTATTTGATGGTATGAAATACCACAGGAAAGTATCTTCCATTTACAGAAGCCACCTGCTCCCAACAGCTTTTCAGAGATTCTTTTTAAAAAATGTGTAATACAATACAAACATGTGTGTTACATTAAGTCAGGTTATCCCAGGTCACCCCATATGACACAATATATCCCAGTATAATCTGATGCAATGCAAATCACTCACTACAGCATAAATTTGAAGAAAAGCCTTTTTCCCCCCCTCCCCATCTGAACGGACAACAGCTGTTATAGATAAAGTGTCCCTGCTATCCCACATGGGCAGGTATTCTTGACTTGATATTATCTGTATTAAGGATAGAAGATTGTGCTTGAATGCATTAACTCCTCACTGAAAATTCAGCCAAAGCATTCCAGTTGCTGGTTTTTTTTTAAAAAAAAAAAAACAACTGTTGAATTAATTTAAAGAGACATTTCCTATCATGTCTGTGCAATCACCACTTTACTGGAAGCAAAGTTCAGCAGCATACACAGTGTAGCGTATTGACTGAATCCCAATCCAGATTGCGGAAATATGGGTTCAAACCTTCATTCAGCCACAAGGTTCATTAGGTGACTGCGACCCATTTATTGTCTCTTAGTCTAATTTATTTAAAATGACAGTATTTCAGTACTTGAGGGGGCCAACACAAAGAAGAGGAAGAAGAAGAGGGGATTAACTTGGTTTCCAAAGCACCAGAAGGCAAGGCAAGAAACAATGGATGGAAACTAATCAAGGAGAGAAGCAACCTGGAATTAAACAGAAACTTCCTAACAGTGAGGACACTTAACCAGTGGAACAGCTTGCCTCTAGAAGTTGTGGGTGCTTCGTTACTGGAGATTTTCAAGACAAGACTGGACAGCCACTTGTCTGAAATGGTATAGGGTCTCCTGCTTGAGCAGGAGGTTAGAGTAGAAGACCTCCATGGTCTCTTCCAGCTCTATTCTGATTGATTGATTGGTTGGTTGAATTAAATGGGAGGAAAATCCTATACTCTTATCTTGATCTTTGTTTTATTGGGGCAGAGAGAAGGAGTAGGGTATAAATTAATGGCATTTATGAACCACAATGTATCATTTGTGGTCTGACCCAGAAATCTGGAAACTAGGTGTATTTATTTTAGACCATAGATGTCAAACTCAATCACATCACATGACATATTGTGACGTCTTGCGACGTCTTTTGCCTTTGCATGGGTGTGGCCTCCACATGACACATCCAGCCTGCGGGCTGCCAGTTTGACAGGCCTATTTTAGACAGAGGCAGAGCTACTTAATACTGCTGAGGGCTGATTCAAACTGTGTTAGAGAAATCTGTGTCTTGCACTTTGTCTTACACTATCACTTTAAAAACAATATTGTCTTGACAGAATTGGATGAAATTAAGACATGGTAATCTATTGGAAAATTTCAAGTAAACACATGAAAAGAGAATTGGCTTTTAAGAGTTTGTTAATGAATGTAAAATAAGGGTTTTGTTCATTGGCATAAGAAGACAAACTTTATAGGCATATGAAGTCTGTAATGAATGCAAATCTACCAAATATTAATAAATATTAATATTAATACAATAGATACAAGACTTTCTGGTTCTGTTGTGTATTTTTTGTGGACAACTGCTGGATATTATCAATGTACGAACATAAAAAAGCTGAAATTATTTTTTGAAAAAGATGAAGCAATGTTTAAATTTTGAGGAAGGAAAAGATTTGCTTTACCACCAGGAGAGTCACAAAATTTCTCCCAACTGTCATTGCCTTTCGCAGGAAACTATTTAGTTACTTTTTTGCTTTAATCAGTGGACAATCTTACTTCTTCTTTGTTTCTTACCCCTCATCTAAGTTTTTTCTCTTTCATATCTTATTTGTTACTGACCACTATACAATTGTATTCATACACAGAAAACTCATGCCCATATGTATCCACTACTCACTGAGTAGAAGATTGTTTTATTAAATTATTTTATTCTTAAAGTATTATTAACTAATTTAGTCACTTTGTTTGTAGTGCGTAGGTTCTACATTTAATGTCCTGCTATCCATATTTACATTTACTACATTAAATGTCATGCATTCCTGTTGAACCCTTTAAAATGTTTTAGACTTTAAGGTATCTTTATTGTTCTTTTTAGCTCATGTATTTTCTGTGCTTGCTTTCTGATGTAATAGCTCCTCCTTTATTGTTCTCTTATTCTTTTTTTTTCTAATTCTCATTCTTTTTTTCTGTTACCTGTTCCCTTCATTGATCAGTAACCATAATAAATATTACCTATGTATCTAATTCACCCTTATCTTACAGAATTCAAACAGCATTCTTTGTCTCAGCCCAGATCATGACTTAGCATGATGCCCAAAAAGGGCAATGTGATTTACTTGTGGTTTCCTGGCTTCTTTTTTGTGTGTTGCCAAGTCTCTCACAAGCTTATCACTTTGTGCCCTATGTTAGAGCTTCAGTTCTTATAAATGGAAATGAGTTATGAGAGTTATAGTCTAAATCACTTGGATTATAAGAAAATGATCACCGGAATATTTTTTTTAAAGGTCCAGCCTCCTTGAGAAATTAGCCCAAACAAAACATTGTACTCATCGGCAAGGCTGATTTTTAACTTCTTTTAAATTAAAATAAACTAGCTTAGCAAAATGTAGAAATCCAGCCACTATATGAGTCTTGCTTCTGTTCTTAATTGTTAGCACAGCTTTAGCATCATTCTGATTAGGATTTGGCCTTGTTAAAGGGAGTTCACCCTCCGTTCAGATATTTCAGAAAGCTTTAAATTAATTCCAACACAATACTGGATACAGGAATCATCTGAACCACATATAGAATGCCAGAACGTCTCCCAAAATATGTTTTAAAGCTAGAACTCAGTGGTAGTACAAAGAAAAAGATGTGATGGTATTGAGAAAAGGCAGAGTGCCTTTCTTAGAGATGTTCATGATTTGAAATTGCAAAATCAAATTGGGATTTGCATTTATGTGAATGGGTAGAACTTTCAGGCTGTGCAATACAAATTATTCAAGGTATGTTGGTTCATAATTCCAATACCAAATTAGAGCAGGGAATCCGAATTTTTAAGACTGTTGTAGATGTGGAAGCCAACCGAATGACTTAGGCTGATCACTCTAGCTCGGCCTTAGGAAAACTATTTTAAGGACGTTGTCTAGAAAACCATGTGGATTCTGTCTAGGTAGTCACCAGGAATCAAGACTGGCTTGAAGATGTGAGAACACAAACATACGCATTCACAAATATGAACCAGATCTAAATCAAAATAAATGCCGCTGTTATAATTCAGATGAAACCCATCAACTTCATTGAACATCGAGACTAGTTTGAAAATACTTCAAATTGATTATACAGAGTTTGGAAATCCCGCTGATGTTGATAAGTAGTGAGTAAGAAAGTAACCTATGGCCTTTTAGATACTGCTGGACTCCAGTTTCCATTATCCCTGAGATTGGTCATGCTGGCTAAGACAGAAAAGAGTTTAGTTCAGCAGCATTCAGAGTGCTTTAGATTCCACAATTCTATGGAAATTGAGTACTTCTAACAGATTACTTAAAAGCAAATAAATACATATACTGTAAAGAATATGCATAATTTTAATGGCATATGGAATGCTTTTTCTGGAGAGCTTTGTCTGCAACAATATTGCCTTGACAACAGTTGCTGTGAACTCTGATCTAGTAATCTGCTTCTTTGGCCAGTCGATACACATACAGACGCATGCACCTACACACCAATACACCCACACATCCACAATCCATCCCCTTTCTTGCATTACTTCCCTCTTTCTCTTTATCCTCCTGTTCTCCGACTACAAACCCAAGACCAGATTTCCAATAATCCCACAGAGGCCCAAGACTGCAGCAACAGGGACATAAGTTAATTAATAGAAAAATATTTTCTTCCTGTACCACCCAAATGAATGATATTTTTATTTTTCACAACTTTTCAGATTCTGTTCTAATTTTAGTTGCACGTCTTCAGAGAATAATAAATTACTGACTGGCAAGCAATGTTGGAATCATGGTATCTGGAGGCTGCTTTTCTTCCTGTAGAGATTGACCATTTTCTCTTAGATCATTTATCTGATATCCTCTAAATCTAAGTACCCTTGGCTTCAGAGGCACAGCCTGGGATTCAATTGGTAATCCCATCTGGCTGAATAATTCTCATTTTAAGAGTTACAAGTCAGGCTACAGAAAAGTGCCAAGGGAAACTATGAAACAACGTCCTTTTCGGTGGTAGCTGTGAATAGATAACACCTCATCTTAAGGCAGCAGCTCTCCAAAGAGGGCTTTTGAGTGGACTTTACCAAGCCCAGTTTTCCTTCCCTGAGGCTCTGCTTGAAGGGTTCTCAGACCTCAGATTACTTGTTTAGAGGTTAGATGATAATGGGGTGGGGTGGGGTTGCAGAATGAAGTTGGTTTGCTTTTATACTTTCCTAGGTTAATCAAAGTGTGAGCATTAGTACAAACTCCCAGGTCTATTCAACCTTTTTGCTTTCAAATAGGCCTGTTACAGTTATCCTTAAGCCTTAATGATTTCTCTTCATGACTTTATTTGGCTGTAAATACATCTCTTCCTCATAGACCAGCCATGTACGGTATCTGAAGAGAGTGCAGAAAACACCTAACTGAAGGGACTTTCCTAGCTGCATGAAAATAAATACCTCTTCAACAGTCTTGAGAAATTACTCGGCGGGAAGGAATTCCCCACCCCACCCACCCACCCTGTAAAGTCATGCTTACTTAGAAGAGCAACAATCAAAAAGCATGTGGAGTTTTCCTTCCACTGTTTCTAAAACGTTAAAAACAGGCACTGTCAAAGAGCATTTGCATTTTAATGATTCTCGGTAAAACTTGCCAGTAATGGTAAAAGAGAAGAAAGAAAAGGGGAAACTTCATTTGTTTGTAAGATTGGTATTCTCCTCTCCTCTCCTGTCTTCTCTTCTCCTGTCCTCTTGTCTCCTTTCTTCTCTCTTCTCTCCTCTCTTCTCCTCTGCTCTCCTCATCTCTTCTCCCTCCCTTTCTTCTTTATTCTTCCTCTTCTTCCTCTTATCACTCTAGTACCCCATTTCAAAGATGCTGTTTTCTTCACAATAATACTCAAATGTTTAGGTCAAAGGTAATATCTGAAAAACTTGAATTCCGTCATTAAATGGTGATTGAATGAAAGTCTACCTCTTCCCACCTTCTATTGACCAGCTTGTCTATGTTTGCTTGACATCTTTTCCTATAATTTATTACATTAACCCAGTTACTTGGGATTGTAAAACATGCTGCACTATCAACTAACTACGTGGAATATGACAGTCCAACCTACTATACTAAACCATGGCTAACAAGTTGGCAGTCCAGTACAGCACCCCAAATTATTTATTCTCATGAATTATTACTCCAATTTGCAATAGGATTTTCTGCATCTGATCCTAACTATTCTATCAACACATATAAATAGAGATGAAGTCATTACCGCTATTTTTCCTATGAAATGAACCTGATTTCCTTCAATACTAAATTAATTAATGATGTATGTGTTTACTAGCTATTTCAACATTCTTCCCTCCATCTGAGCTCCTATCTGCCAATACAGATCCAGTTGGATTGTTCAGTAGGTTAAGGCCAAACACAGGAACCCAAAGCAATCATCTGAAATATTGAAACAGCCACATCTTTTGCATAGCTAACATGGCTGCTTTAAAGGCTGTTCCTGATTCTCTCATTTTATCTAAATCACCAAGAATATTTCCAATGACAGGGTAAGCCACTTGAATATAAACAGAGAGCAAACTACACTCCCTTCTAGCACTGAAGATGTTACCTGTTTCCCTGAAATAAGACCTTCCCTGATAATAAGCTTTTGAGCTCATGTGCTAAAATAAGCCCTCCCCCAAAACTAAGCTCTCCCAAAAAATATTGCGCCAGTTGCGGCCCTACCTGAATCGGGAGGCTCTCACGACGGTCACTCGAGCCCTTGTGATCTCTAAGCTGGAATACTGCAACGTGCTCTACATGGGGCTGCCCTTGAAGAGCACCCGGAGACTTCAGCTAGTACAGAACGCGGTCCGCGCGAGTGATTGTGGGCGCACCTCGGTTCGCCCACATAACACCTATCCTCCGCGAGCTGCGCTGGCTGCCTGTAGATCTCCGGGTGCAATTCAAGGTCTTACTTACCACCCATAAAGCGCTCCATGGTAGTGGATCTGACTATTTGAGAGACCGCCTTCTGCCAATAATCTCCCTGCGTCCCATCAGATCGCATAGAGCGGGCCTCCTCCGTATTCCATCCGCCAGTCAGTGCCGACTGGCGACTACCCGGAGGAGAGCCTTCTCAGTTGCTGCTCCGACGCTATGGAACAATCTCCCCGTGGAGATTCGTACCCTGACCACAGTCCAGGCCTTCCGTACAGCCCTTAAGATCTGGCTAGCCCGTCAGGCCTGGGGATAAACTCTTCTGCCCCTCCCGAATGCTGAGTGAATGTTGTGTTTTAGTACTTTTTAGTTATTTCACATTTTTTTTCTATATTTTGTCTTCACCTCCCCTTCCCTATTATTGTAAGCCGCCCTGAGTCCCCTCAGGGAAAAGGGCGGCCTATAAATGCTAAATAAAATCTAAAAATCTAAATCTAAACACAACAGCAGCCATGAAGTGACCATGCTCACCGCCTCCTGCACCTCAAAAATAATAAGACTCCCCCAAAATAAGGCCAAACACTTATTCAGGAGGTCAAAAAAAATAAGACCCTGTCTTATTTTCAGGGAAACACGGTACCACTTGGGTAATGAAATGTCGGCAAGAAAACAGCCAACTCAAAGACCATGAAAGACTCTACTGAAAAAGTGTGCTGGTCAAAATTCACAGAGTTACAAAGTAGTCGTCCACATTTTATGTATTGTGCAAACACAACTTAAGTAGTAGACATATGTGATTCAACATATGTCAACAGTTTCTGAAGCAGTCTTGGAAGCCTTGGAAACCTATGGATGTTTTAAGTATTTTGAAAGAGGTGCTTTGTTTGTATTCCCATTCATTATGAAGCACATCTCTGAAATGCGTTGCACATTGGTCACTGTTTATTTGGCCACTGTTTATTTATTTTAACTATTACTAAATTTAATCCTTGTGCAATTTTTGCGACAAGTCAAAGGAAAAAAAAACACTTAATTTTAAAAATTGCATAATAGCTCCCATTATTAGAAAGGCAAGAGAGGATTGTAATGCCTCAGCTACTAATTAATCACTACTAGTTTTACTCGACTGCTTTGGCAAACCCACAAAAGTAGTTCAGCACTGAAATAAACTAATACAGATAATCGGAATGGATTAGTGTATTTTAAATGTGAAACAATTATAGGCTTTTGATAGAATCAAGATCACATGAACTATAAGTGCCACATTTGGAATATTGCATCCAGTTTTAGCCACCACAATATAAAACAGATGTTGGAAACAGTGCAGAGAAGAGCAACAAAGATGATTAGAGGATCTGGAGGCTAAAACACATGAAGAACCATTACAGGAATTGGGTATGTGTAGTTTAGTGAAAGAAGGACTAGAGTGACATGATAGCAGTCTTCTAATATTTGAGCGGCTGCCACAAAGAAGAGGGAGGCAAGCTATTTTCCAAGCACCAGAAGGTAAGACAAGAAACATGGATGGAAACTAAACGAGAGAAGCAACCTAGAATTAAGGAGAATTTTCCTAACAGTGAGAACAATTAATAACTGGAACAGCTTGCCTTCAGAAGTTGTGGGTGTCCCATCACTGGGGGGGGGTGTTAAGAAAGACCACCTATCTTAAATAGTCTAGGGTCTCCTGTTTGGGCAGGGGGGTTGGATTAGAAGACCTCTGAGATCCCTTCCAACTATGTTTTATGTTCTGTTCTGTCTTAATGTTCAATCTTTGCATATTGTAAAAGTTCAAGAAACTGCTCTATTCATCTCATATTAGCTTTGGTTGCAATCAACTCTTTCCACTGAAATTTATTTCTATTTGGACTTTATCAAGAAGTAATAGCAATAGCAGTTAGATTTATATATCGCTTCACAGTGCTTTACATCCCTCTCTAAGTGGTTACAGAATCAGCATATTGCCCCCAAACAATCTGCGTACTCATTTTACTGATCTTGGAAGGATGGGAAGCTAATATATGTTTTTATTCTCAACTAACACACACACACATGCCACTTTTGTGTCAAAATGCATAAATGAAGCAACACATTTTGAAATGTAAACTCTGGGGAAAAAACACATATTTTCACGATAGAGTTATACCACATAGAACTTCATAATCTGATCATTGAGAAACAGTACAACTGAAATACAACTCCGCCTTCTATAAAACTATTCATTAATAGATGGTGCTGCACTGAATTTAATTGGCTGCAGCTCTCTGGATTATTAAAAGGGATGTGATGTGTGAGTTTATGTACTGTGATGAGAATTGGCTTCTGACATGGATTAAGATTTGCAGAGGTGAAATGGAAAATGTGAGTAGTTATTTGATACATATTCCCAACAAGCAGGAATTGGTCCTTGGTGACAAGGATTTGCTCGGCTTACTTTTCCATGGAGAATCACACGAATGACAGCTCACACTACTGTTTTAATTTTTAATTCAGTAATCAGTTCAGAATTGTACTTAAAGTTATGTATTTTTTTAGCAGCATAAACATAATTCTTGTGTGCCACCACTGAAATACATTTGTTAAATAACAATAAATGTTGTGCTTAGTATTTTCTTTAAAAAAAACCACATCTTTAAACAAATTAGCGTGACCTAAGGTAGAATAGAAAATGGCACAAATCTTTGACACTGAACTGCTTTACATCAACAGCATTCCTGACCCTGATTAAGCATTGTCTAGCAAGTGAAATCTGGCCTCTAAATATGATTATTTTTGAGCCTGCTAATTTGACTTCATCGCCTGCAATCGACTTTCTGCAAGAGGAATTGGCTATTTGCAAGTTGGAGGGTGGTTGGTTAGTCCAAAGAGGGGATGAGAAAAAGAGCTTTTAATGCAACTGTAAGAGAGTGCAATCAGTTGATGCAAGAACTTGAGAATATATTAAGTTGGAAATGTGTCATAAAGACATTGTACTTGGCAACTGATCATGTAAACATTTCCAGAGACAGTCTTTCATCATATACACGAGATGTTTCCTCTGACCGACATTGTCTTGTTCTAAAATGTCAACCCTGTAACTTTGATGCTTGCCTGCCCCTTCTGTAAGTGTCTTCCCAGGCAGACAGTTTACTAATTTGAGGCTCAGCAAACCTTTCGCTGCAAAGAACACCTTGAGGTTAGCACATTTCTAATCATTATTTGATAATAGAAATTGTAAGCATCACATCCCTGTAACGAGAACATTGTATCTTAGCAACCGGCCTTGATAGTCAAACAATTTCATTAAAGCGTAGCACCTCTTAGCAGGTGGGTGAGTGCGGGTGTTGATAAACATTTATAACATGATCAGCCATTGTGTTTGCCAACACTATAATCAGCATGACAAATATATGAATTTGTTTACAAGCTCATCAATAGCAAACTGAAGTTGGTAAACTACCTTTCAAGCTGCTGTTGCAAAGGGATTCACAGACAGGAGATTTCTTTCTTTTACATGGAAAGATCGAAGGTTGGCAGGGAAGCAGGGGGGGGGGGCGAGCACTGAATGTATTGTGCCATTTAAAAAAAATACCATTTATTGTAAATTGTCACACAAGCAATGTGTGCAAGTAAGGCAAGGATTAAATTTATCACTCTGCAAAACCAAACAAAATGAAGGAATTTTAAATGGAAGGCTTACCCATTGATTACTGTTTTTTTTCTAGTGCTAGAAAATAGCACTTGATAGGGAGATAAATTATACACATCGAGACTCAAGCTGGTTCACAAATAAGCTATATTTTTGTGAATCCAGAATTTGCAGAGAACTAAAGGCATGAAGTGCCCAAACATCACTGAGTGAAGTTAAGTATGGATGAATAAATTTAGTTGTTATTTTCTTCCATTCCTTTCTCAAGATGGGGGGGGGGGGGTGTTGTTAAGGAATATCCAGTAAATTTCTTTTAAAAAGTATGAAAATAGGAAATCTCCTCAATATATAATTTAACCTGGAGTTATGATAATCTTAATGTCTTTTTTACCCCAGGTAAGAAAATTTATCTATTTCTTCTTTTATCCTTATCAAAAGAAAAGAAAAGCTGAAATGTACCCATGAAAAGACTTTCTGAAAATTCTTACAGCAAGATTAAAAAAACAAGTACTCAAGAGCATAAATGTCCATTCTTTATAATTTTATATACTGTTGCTCTGATCCAATTGCTTCAAGTCTGATTTTCCTCCAGTTTATAGAAGTAGGCAACAATTAAATTCATTGTATTAATAAAATTAGAAGGAACATGTTTTATGTACCCCAAACAGGTAAATATACTCTGCATATAATAAAATCTGATTTTCACCTTCCCTATTGTTCTTCCACTGATATTTTCTGGCTTCTAATTAGGTAGACAAGAGGTTTTAAAGGGAAAGTCAAAAGAAAAGGAGAAAGAGGGCCTCCTTGGCACATATCAATGTAACATGAGCCAAGGAGAATCAAACCATAAATAATCTATCTATGATTTAGGATTAGAGTAAATCAATCCAAAATATAAAACTATGAGGAAACCCAAAATGGATGGTTTTGAGTTTCCTCTGGGCTAGCATGAGAATTATGCAGTTAATTGGAAGAGAAGAGGGCAATTATTTCCCTTTTTGGCAGTCTTTGCTGAGTCTTGTGTTAACAGAAGGATTCCTTCCATGAACTGATGGAATCGTTTGAGTCCAACCGCACCCAGAATGGCTAGCAAAACTCCCTCGAATTTGCCTGCACAACCTCTTTCTCTGCTGGGTGCCTTCCAAATGTACAGTATTAGGACTACAATTCCCAGAATTCCTTGGATGTCCTCAGAAATCATTCCATGTATATTCAGTGAAGTTTACCACCATGAAAATGTGCAGAAGATTTCCTCCACAACTATGTGGGTTTGCCAAGGCTTCTCAAAATTTATAACAGCTGCTTCTGAGCTAGTAAAACTACTCATGTGACAACTGAACTTGCTAGAGTTTGCAAAAGAACCAATGGCAGATTTTCTTTGAGCTTGCTCATGGTCTGTCTTGCTTTTACAAAGAGAACTTAATTGCTTTAATCTGATCCAAAGTTGCCACCAGGTAACATCAAATGTGAACTCTGCAGTTGTGCAAATTAAGGGATTCTCCAAAGGCACACAGATAAAAGGCTTGTGCTTCCACTCATCAGATTCATTTCATAGCACTTATAAGAATACTTGCCTTAAACATTTGCAGGGGGGAAAAATACATCTTTCACATTTCATGAATATCTGAATTACCTTTGCCGCCTCCTTTAAGTGTGAAGCAAGAAACAAAGGTTTCTTTCTCTTTTTAATCACCTATTTTACTGCATTTATCAGGTTGAAATGGAAGTATATATAGGAGTAATGCAGGGCTGATTAATTCATAGCTTCAGGGTACATGGGCTCTCTGCAGTTGACCAAGACCACCCATGTCCCTCCTGAACTTACCAGCAGTGACACCACTATGAATTTCCCCCAAGGGTTGTTTTTGCAAGGTCCAATGGGCACAAAGCCTGCTCAGTGCGAAAGCCAGAGTATCTGACATGTTGAGTTTGCATAAGAGGTCTGGATAGTCAATGAGTCTTGTAGGAAGAGGGCCTTCCAGTTAATTGACAGCAATGGCAATATAGGAGAGACAGGCAAGAAGAATATACTGTTGCTTCTCTAGCAAATTCAGCAGGGTCGAGTTTTCTGGAGGCTTTATGTTTTAGCCTACTGCAAAGAGGTCTACCTGCCCCAAATCCACTTCCCAGCATTGCAAGCTGCCCTTACAGCCAAAAGAAATCATTAACTATTCCTATGCTAGAAGAAAAACTTTCTCTCTTCTATTTAAACTAGAAACATCACCATGCAAATAAAAGGCAGGAATGTAAAAGGGATAGGCAAAAACAGAAGAGGAAGGGTAAAGTGGAGTGAAATTCGTGGTGGCCTGCTACATCATGAAAATGTTTCCAATATATTCCATTTCACAAAACAGAGCTTAAGATTTTATTTGGTTGAGGACTGATTGATTAAGTGCATACACTAAAATCTTACCCTTTGCAGCCTAGTAGGTAAATTTGTTAACCCTTGAGATTCTGAGAGCCAAGCAACTGACAAAGTCATCTTCTGGATAGCTGCAATGTGATCATTTCCTCCCCTGGAACCAGAATTCATCTGTGGCCATTTCTGATGCAGAAAAGTACAAACACTCAACAACTGGGAAAAGCCAATTTGTTGTTTTCCAAGTCAGTTTCAGTTCTCATTTTGGTTTTGTTCTAGAGGATCTGCAACTTGCTGGTTCAGCATGTCTGCCACATAGTCCTCTTTCTGTGGTTGGTGGCTTGATGTGCACCCACTAGGCATTGATAAAGTTGAGTGAGAGTGATCTAACCCAGCCTACACTGGTGGGACTCCTCATTCAAGCACATTTGAAAGTTGCCTCTGTTGAAATAAGAGTGAATTAACTATGCATAAAGTGCAAATGTAGCTGTGTGAGTAAAGCCCTTTTACTTATTTTTTGTTTACCTTTCTGAATGTTCAGAGGTTAATTTCATAGAGGTAACCAAACCTCCCTGCCACTCTGAGTACATCTAAGATGTGAAAAGATGAAAGGCAACATGCAATGCATGGCACTGTTCGAATTATGGGATTTTTAATTTCAAGATATTAGATGATGATGGATGGATGGGTAGATGATAGGTAGGTAGGTAGGTAGCTAGCTACCTAGCTAGCTAGCTAGCTAAATATCAATTTCAAGATAACTATTTTTATAGGGTTGTTATGCTTTTAGCTATAAACCATCCAGAATCACTCCTAGTGTGAAATGGGGACTACCTAAATTTGATAAATAAACTTCACCCAGCATGATAATCACTCCAATTACTTGGGCTTGTGATGCAAATGCCAGGTTGAACTCCAAAAACAACGGTAAACCATACTTTGCACATGATGGTAGTTTGAAATCCTTGAATCCTAATCAAGATCATTGTGGTGTAGTAACTCTTAATCCCAAATCACAGTGAATCCCCTACAATGCATGCCTATTTTATCTGGTGAGTCCAGGATAAGAATTCCAACTCATTCTCATGTTAAAGACATCTAGAGGCTGCATCCAACCAGCTGTAGGGTCCATATCACCATGTGTGATTAGCATGGAAGTGTAAACACAGTGCGTTCCCCCAGTGTTAGAGAAAGGATGAATCAACTTTTTCACATCATATAGTTCTCTGGAAAGGTGGCCATCTTTCTTCAAGTGTTATTTTTTTAAAAAAAATCTCTTTATCTATTTTGGGAGTAGCATTTGTTTTTTCATTCTCTTTCTCCACTGTTGAGTTGAATAGCAAGCTGACCATCGTCAAGTCCCCAAAAATTTCTATGTCAGTATACGGAATCCTCTATATTGGATGACTGGGAACAACCAGAATTTCTTTTGCTAAGCAAGGTGGTTGTTCAGGGAGCCACGCTAGATTTCATAACCTTTTTTTCCCCCATGGTTGTTAAGCGTATTCTTGCATTTGTTAAGCGAATGAAAGGGTCATTAAGTGAAATCTAGCTTTCAAAAGCCAGCTGGGGAAGGGCACAAATAACAATCACATGCCCCCGAGATGCTGCAGCCATTGTGAATACATGCCGCTTTCTAAGTGCCTGAATTTTGATCATGTGACTGGGGTGGGGTTGCTGCTGCAATGGTGCTAATATGAGGATTGGTCTTATGTCATTTTTCTTTCAGGGCCACTGTAACATTGAAAAGTTGCTAAATGATGGTTGTAAGATGAGGACTAATGGTATGAAATAATCTATTCCTCTTGCAAACCTCTACTTTTCATATTTTAAGCCACTGCATTCACATGACTTTCCTCCAAGGCTTTGGTGCACCCTGAGATGGAAGGCAAATAGATGGAAGGTGGAAGGCTAGTAAACCTCATGCAAAAATCCAACCAACCATGAGGGGACTGCAAACGTTTGCCTATTCATTGCTGTCATCCATTGAACTTCTAGATTTTCCACACTGAATATGGTACCCTTACTAAAGGCTGCCTTTGGATAGTGCTGGAATATATTAGCAACCACTGTTTTTAATAGCCACACAAGTAGGAAAGATTTACATGTCATGGACAAGTTGAAGACAGTGGGGAAAAGATATGCTGAAGAAAGCTCTTTTTGGTTATTGGATGCATTACAGATAATCTTCAATGTATGACTGGTCATCAGGGACTATTTGAAGTCATAATGACCTCCCCAGCGATATTTACCACCTGGTTCTAAAGTTATGATGGCCACCATGCCCGCCAAGGTCATGTGACTGTATGCCGAGTGCTCACCAACCATCCTACGTTTATGGCCACATGACCACGTTTTGCAATGTTTTTGCTAAAAACTGGTAATCTACCTGAAATACCTATGGTGAAGACACAACCAGGTCACACATCTGCATATTTATTTATTTGGCAAATAGGTAGCCAGTTTTCAAACTTGAAAGTAATCAAAAAAAAAAAAAGCAGCACAGACAAAATAGTAATCAATGGCCTGAACATTCTCAGAAGCAGTATTCTTCTGTAGCAGAAGGTAGATTTGGACAAGACCCACTGGAGATTTATAACAGATTAGCCAGCATTCCTGATTTACAATTACTTAACCTTAGCAGCATCAAATTGGTTTTCTCTTCCCATCCATGATTATATTTAAGCTTAAGATAATCAAGTGAAGGCTTTTGTGTGTAGAAAAAGTTTAAATTCCTTTCCAATATCCCAAAATTATTATTAATAGAGTAGTAGTAGTAGTAGTAGTAGTAGTAGTAGTAGTAGTAGTAGTAGTAATAGTGTTTACCACGGCAGATTACAGGTAGTCATTGATTTATAACCACAACTGAGCCCAGAATTTCTGTCGCTAAGCAAGACAGTTTTTAAATGAGTTTTGTCTCATTTTATGAACTTTCTTGTCACAGTTGTTGAGGCACTACTGAATTTGCATCTGATTCTCTTTGGTGGATTTCAAGATTCAAGTAAAAAGCAAATCAGTTCTCGTAAGTTTGTAAACTACTAGCAACCATGGGGCTTCATGGCACCAGCAACATTGTTAGATTTGCTTGGCTAGTTTAAATTTTACCAATATCCTCAGCTATTATGCAAAGACAAAAGGTGAAAAAAGAAGGTTGAAGGTTTAATGTTTGTACCTTGTACCTATAGCACCCAAGGGTAACAACGCTGCATCAGTAACTTTGTACTATATAGTGAGCCATTAATCTACCTGAAATACCTATAGTGAAGTGAGGCATTTTAGAATAGGTAACAGAGACTCCCACCTTTGAAACTTAAACCAACTACTATGAAGAACACATTTCTTGCTGAGGCATATTTCCTTCAGTGCTGTTTAGTTTGCTTCTCGTCACAAAGGACTTGACAGGTAATAAAGTCAGCAATGTGCAGTGAAGCTGGAAAAGATAACTCACCTGACAATTAAATACAGTGTTTTTACATTGACTCTCAGGACTTGTGAAACCAGTGGGAGCTCAGGGAATGTCACAGAAGATATTAATAGAACACTAAACTAGTGGCCTAGGAATGAGACCGGAGGAATGCTTCTACTTTTCTCAAGGTACTCCCTCCACATCCAGATATATGCATATCAGCATAGAGATGGGAAACTAGTACCTCTCCTCTCTCTGAGGAGCCCAGAGCTATTGTGTGTGTGTGTTTGTGTGTGTGTGTGTGTGCGCGCACGCACGCACGCACGCACATGCTGGATTTAGTCTGGGACTTCACTGTTGTACTTGCCATGATGTATGAAAGTCTGTAGCAATTTCTCAGTCATCCAGGTCATGGTTGTCCCAAGGTGCTTTTTCAGGAGACAACTGGGGAAAAAACAAGAAAGTCCAGTTGTCTCCTGGAAAAAGCACCTTTGGGACATGATGATTTTGTAACATAATTGGAAAACAATAAACAATGAGCAGAGCATAATGAGAAGGAAAAGCCTAAAGGATCAGGAGGTTAGTGTCACAACCAAGGCAGTGGTCAGATAAACAAAATGTTAAGTCCAGGGCAGAAATGTACTTTGAGAAAACATCTCAGACAGGACCTTTCCTAGTTCTTTAAACATAAAAACGGTGAACAGAAATATTCATAATTGCAAAATTCTGTTACTGGAACTTTGTAATAAAAGTAGCATTAGCATTCAGAATCTGGTTTAAAATACAGAATACAGAGTTGGGAAGGACTATGGAGGACTTTTAATTCAACTCACTGATCAAGGAGGATACTCTATAGCATTGCTCGACCCTTCTGCGACGACTGCGGGAGGTGGGGTGGGAGGCACTGTTTTGCAGTGGTTCTCCTCCTACCTCTCGGACAGGTCGCAGTCGGTGTTAGTGGGGGGGGCAGAGATCGACCCCTAGGCCCCTAACATATGGGGTGCCGCGGGTTCTGGTCTATCCCCCTACTATTTAACATCTACATGAAACCGCTGGGTGAGATCATTCGGAGGCACGGGATAAAATACCATCAATACGCGGACGATCCTCAGTGTATCTGTCCGCCCCGTGCCAACTCAATGAAGCGCGTGGACGTGATGAACCGGGGTCTTGAGGCCGTTATGGGACTGGATGAGGGCTAACAAGCTTGTACTCAACCCGGAGAAGACCGAGTGGCTGTTGTGTTTTACTCCCAATAATTCGATCAGTGTTCCATCGCTCAGGCTGGGGGGTCAAATTTATACCCCTCAGAGAGGGTTCGCAACTTGGGAGTCCTCCTGGATCCACAGCTGACTTTCGACCATCATCTGACGGCTGTGACCAGGGGGCATTTGCCCAGGTTCGCCTGGTATGCCAGTTGTGACCCTACCTGAATCGGGAGTGCCCTCCACAACAGTCACCCGGGCCCTTGTGACCTCTAGGCTGGAATACTGCAATGTGCCTCTACATGGGGCTGCACTTGAAGAGCATCCGGCGACTTCAGCTAGTCCAGAACGCAGCCGCGCAAGTGATTGTGGGTGCACCTCGGTTCGCCCACATAACACCTATCTCCACGAGCTGCGCTGGCTACCTGTTGATCTCCGGGTGCGCTTCAAGGTGCTACTTGTCACTCATAAAGCCCTCCATGGTAGTGGATCTGCGTACTTGAGAGACCGCCTCCTGCCAATCACCTCCCTGCGACCAATTAGATCGCATCGATTAGGCCTCCTCCGAGTTCCATCTGCCAGTCAGTGTCGACTGGCAACCACACGGAGGAGAGCCTTTTCAGTAGTAGCTCCGACCCTTTGGAACGATCTCCCCGTGGAGATTCGTACCCTCACCACCGTCCAGACCTTCCGCACAGCCCTTAAGACCTGGCTAGCCCGTCAGGCCTGGGGATAAAGATAATCTGTCCCACCCGAATGATGAATGAATGTTGTTTACTATTTTACTTTTATGTACCTGTTTTGTGTTTATTGTCTATACCCTCCCTTCCCCATTTTATGTAAGCCGCCCTGAGTCCCCTCAGGGAAAAAGGGCGGCCTATAAATTCTAATAAAATCCTAAATCCTAAATTGCAGACAAATGGCTGCCCATTTTTTTCTTTAAAACTTCAAGTGATGGAGCATCCATAACTGCTGAAGGCAAGCTGTTCCACTGATTAATTGTTCTCACTATCAGGACATTTCTCCTTAATTCTAGTTCAGATCTCCTTCGATAATCATCTCTTTTCAAAAAAAATTCTTGTTACTGCCTCAGCTGCTTTAGAGAATTAGATTGACCCCCCTCTTATCTGTAACAGCCCCTCAAATATTGGAAGACTGCTATCATTCATCCCTAGTCCTCCTCTTCATTAGACTAGACATTCCCAGTTCTTAGAACCGTTCATCATACAGTTTTGCCTCCAGTCCCTAATCATCTTTGTTGCTTCTCTGACTTTTCAGATTTTCTTTAGACTTTTCCTACTCTGGTCTACTGTGAAGGGCTGATCCAGAGCTTTCAATTTGCCATCAATAAATTAGGCATCATGCTACACTCTCCCTTCCCTCCAGTCATTATTCACGTCTTAGCAAGTGTATATCATGTAATATGTGGGCCACTTTCAGGGGATTAAAAGGGTACGTTCTATTTTTTCTTAACTGTAGAGCAGTGTTTTTCAACCTTGGCAAGTTTAAGAGGTGTAGACTTCAACACCCAGAAGTCCCTAGCTAGCTATGCTGGTTGGGGAATTCTGGGAATTGAAGTCTGCCCCTTTAAACTTGCCAAGGTTGAGTAACACTGCTATAGAGAATAGAATGTGCAGTCCCCTCAACTAAAGGAGGATGCATAAGATGACAATTGTAAAGACGGTTTTGCAAGAGCCAGAAAGGGAGAAGCCTCATTAGCAAGGCCAATCTAGATTTCCCCCCCCCCAGTTTTCAAACCAGCATTTCTACACTGACACCCTTAGCTCACTCTTCCTATGTTAGGCAATCAGAGATTTCCCAGATGTGACCAAGAGAAAAGCAAAGCCACCATCGAATTATTACCTTGAGGCCCACTGCTCTTTCATCTTCCTGGGTTACAAAGTGACCAGGTGTGGGCTGCTACAGGTTCACCCAGGTTCAGGAGAACCTGTAGGTAACATTATGGCCGGTTCGGAGAACCTGCAAATCCCACCCCTCGCTAGCCCTGCCCAACCACTCTCCTCTCCTCCCACCCCACCCTCCTCCTCCCAGGAGTCTCAATGCAGCCCATTTTGGATGTGAGGTAAGTGCAGGGCCCACACAGAAGTATGGGGGGAGGGAAAACGGGCCTCCCAGAAGTTCCAGAAGGCCAGAAACGGGCCTGTTTTGGGCCTCCAGAGGACCTCTGGAGCCAGGGGGAGGAGGTTTTCGTCCTCCCAGGACGAAAGGAGGCTCGAAGAAAGCCTCCGGAGCCTGGGGAAGGCAAAAACGCCCCCCACCAGCACCATGGTGCAGGAGGCTGACTAGGCCACACCCACCATTGGCCACACCCACCCAGCAACCAGGCAGAGAACCCATTGTTGAAATTTTTGAAGCCCCCCCCCCCGAAGTCTGTTAGAACATTCACTAGTGTTCTGCAGCCTCCTTGGTTTCCTGGTTTGATTCAGAAAGACACTTTATTCCACTGAATAATTGTTAAGAAGCATACAGTAAATATCTATAATCACTGCAGACTGGTGAAACCACCCGTGGGATTTCTCCTTAATAAAGGTATCCCAACAAGATGCTTGCAACGGTGTGAATTAGAAATCTGAAATGACAATGAATGACATAGCAAAATAGAAGCCATTCTTGTAGAGGAAGAAAACTTTCAGGAAACTGAAAAACAGATTTCAGCACAAAATTAAGTAGAAGTGAAACCTGTCTCTGATCTGTTTCTCTACCTTCCTGAATTGCAGTTTGGAAAGACTGGGTTTGCATTGCTTTTTCAACTCATTAAACTTTTTTTTAAAAAAAAAAACTTCACCCTACTTCAATGTTCTACTTCATCTTCTACAGTTAAATATGTCCCTACTTTTCGCCGTTTGCCGTCCATATTCTGTTTCAATAAAGGGGTGACAGTTTTACATAGAAAAGTTGATTAGATATGAACGGAGCTGCACAAATACACTCACAGCATGACACGTGCTGAGAGGACAATCTTCTCAGTTATATTTTACTAACCTCTGAAGGATGCAAATGTTGCAGAGGCTGGCATTTCTCATGGAACCTTTTCTTCAGTCTGTCTGTTTAAATCTGTTAAGAATCTTCAGAGAGGCAGGGCCCTAAAGAGACATTTCAACAAATAGCTTCAATGTCTGTATCAGAATCTGGCTTTGCTTAGAACTCTGAAATGGTGACAAATAGGAGACGCTGCCCTTTTCACGTTCATTATGGGAAAAGTTTCTGACAGTTTGAATGATCCCTGTAACTCAGAAAGAGGGGAGAAAACCTTGACTGAAAGCAATTTCTGAATTTGGGGAAACGAAGCCTTTGCAGCATTGCTCTTCACATTCCAGTTGTCCTTGATCACCTCAGTTATCCCAATTACCATCACCCATTATATTTTAAATGTGAAGCACCATTTTAATGGGATTTGGTTAAAAAAGATACTTGAAAACATGGAAACATTTGAAATGGCACCCTTCATTCTTTCCTTGCCTACCTTTTATGTCAAAACTACCTGGAATGCATATATATGTTTTAAAAAATGAATTATGAATATTCTTCCAGCTATGGCATTGAGAGAAGATGTTAACAGAATAACAGAATTGGAAGGGACCCTGGAGGCCTTCTAGTCCAACGCTCTGCTCCGGCAGGAAACCCTATACCATTTCAGACAAGTGGCTGTTCGATCTCTTCTTAAAAACTTGCTGCGTTGGAGCATTCACAATTTCTAATATGGATTTTTCAATGGACTACATCTTCCTTCACTAGCGCTATTTTATTGCCCCAAGGGGCATTAGCATTAAAAGCATAAATGCTACACAGATTTGTAGGTACATCTCTCAGTTTCATGCTTGATCTCTGGCAGATGAAATTGTACAAATTGAATTCCTTTATAAAAAAAACTGGGTTTGATTTTTGGAAGTGCAGCCTACAATAACAATTTATTTTATTTACTTATTCAAAAGGCTAATATGCTTGTCCAGAAGACTCTGAGTGGTGTATATTCCTCTCCTACAGTGAGAAGAGTTTTTTAAAAATCAAAATAAACAACCTAACAATATTTAATTAAAAGAACTTCAGGGTCTGATGAACAATCAAATATCAAACAAAATACCATGATGAGAGCTGACTATTTATAGCAGATCCACTCACAGGATTCTTTAAAGGTCAGGTTGTAACAGATTTCCTACAACTTAACAGGATGAGAGCTAATCTAACCTCGGGAAATACAGTTTTCAAAGATGAGGGGCTGCGAATAAGAAGGAACAATTCCCTCAGCTTATAGCTCAGTTCCTCTAATTATCGTAGGGGTCTACAAAGAAGCAACTCTTCTCAGTCTTAGTAGATGGGCTGAAACCACTGGAAAATTATTGTTTATTGTTTATTTATTAAATTTATGTGCAGCTCATCTCACTGTTAGGTGACTCTGAGCAGCTTACAACATTCTAAAAACAACAGTATAAAACATTAAAATATTAAAATGAACAAAGATTAAATAAACTAGAAACCAGAGTACCACCAAGTTGGATTACTTAATCTTCACCCGCTAACTTTATTGGAGAACAATCATCCCAGTCAGGAGGAGGACTGAAGTGAGTCTGGACTCATTAATAAATACAAGAGGTCAAGATCTGACCCTGACTCCCCCTCTCCTCAAGAATGTATTTGAGCCTTATCCAGTGGTGGGATTCAAATAATTTAACAACTGGTTCTCTGTCAGTTCCTCTAATGATTTCTTCCAACAACCAGTTCACCAAACTGATTAGAAACTTAAAAACCAGTTTTCCCAAAGTGGTGTGAACAGACTGAATCCCACCACTGGCCTTATCTAGTCTTTCTCAGGCAAAAGACAGTTTGGAGAGATTCCCGTGAAATAGGCATAGAGCAATAAAGTAGCTAGCTTGAACTCTATGCATTTGGGTCTGATTGTTCCAGGGCTCTGTATCACCCTGGTGTTCCTAGGCTCACTTGCAAAATCATGCCTTTAATGTCTTTTGAAAGATATTAAAGTGGGAGCCAATCTCACCTCTGTGGGTATGTTTTTCCACAGGGAGGGAGCCACCACAGAGAAGGCTCTTCTTTTTGGTCTCACTGGATGGACTTCCTTAAAAGAGGGAACACATAATATACTCTGCCTCTGCACTCTGGTGGGTCAGATAGATGTAACTAGGAAAAGATGGTCCTTCCAATAACCTGGTACCTTATTGATGATTCACCATTCATATTGCTGTGGTATTGATGTCAATCTGAGTGTTTACCTATGTCGGTATGATTCACCCTTTGTCTTCCATTAACATCCCTCTAGGCATCTCTTCTGCCTCTTCATTTCCTGGACTTTTTCAGTAACCAAAGTAACTGCTTTGAGTGGCAAACAGGGAAAGATCATTCAGATGCAATGATACCCTGGTCCCCATTGCCCTAACATTCCAGCTGATAACTGGATCTCAGCAAAATTGTTCAATGGAATTTCAGGAATCTCCCCAACACCCCCTGGAAGTAAGTGATTCCTTAGATGCTTGAGGAAGGCCAACTGAGTAGCTCCATCTTCTACAAAGATGTTCCCACCCTATGGAATACTCACTTAATAAGAGATAATGTTTGGTTCTTTATGTATAGATTTTGCTAAACCATACATTGACTAATGATTGTTGATTCTTAGTAATGTATTTGAGGGCGCATGAGGAAGGGAAAATCCTATTCACCACTGAACCTTTTTCATTGGACTGGTATAATTCAAATCCAACAAAAACATGGTGGTCAGGAATAAAACCTGATATTGCCATGGTTATGTTCCACCTTATTTGTACTGAGAAACATGGATTTTGAATGTCTACAAGAAAAACTGATTTAAGTTAAGGGCCTTGGAAACATATATTCATGGCTAGCTCTTTGAAAAACAGTTGAATCTTCTTAGTCTTTCAGAGAACTATGGAGACCTGGCTGTTTCCCACACACATTGGATATTGGCTAAGCCTATTTTGTGAATGAGGGTTTATTTGTTTATCAATCAAATTTATTTGCTGCCCATCTCACAGTTCAAGGCGACTTATCCCTTGCCTTGGGTATGTATTGTGATTTGTTATATTGATCTATTTTTATTTAGGCTTGATTTTGTTTTTTTTATTGATACATGCTGCCCAAATCACACATTTTGACTTTGCTGCCTTTATAAATCTTTAAATCAGATAAATGTATTCAAAATCTCTAGATCAACACGCCAAGCAGAAGAGTGTTAAAAAAAAAAGAGGATCTTAAATCTGAAAAAATTGTTCAGGTTTTAAGCTCAGGAAGTTCATCTGGAATTAGACTTCAAAATCAGTCACGAATGGGCAAGTTTAAGTTATCAGTACTGGGGATGTTTCTGTTCAGATTTGTGGATGCAGTTATTTTTAAGTGTGCTGTGGCTACTGTAGTGATGGCTTGTTTGAAATGAAGTGTGATTATCACATGAATGCTACAAAATTGCTACCACTCTAATAGGGCGTAATTGGCAGGCAGTCTGGAATGTCCCTTAATAGTCCAAAGCACAATAGAGAAATTGTTTTATGTAGAAGCCCAAGTGAACTTTGTCTTTTCCAGCCTCAAAAGAATGTTTGAGCCATTTATGGCTATAAATCAGAATTATTTTTAACAGTGATCTTTATGATTTAGAGAAAATGGCTTCCACCTCAGAAGAAACAAATGGGAACAAGCCTTTGGCATTAGTGTTCTAAACAACCTTTATATATTTCAGTGCCAATTAGAAAGAGATGACAGAAATCAAACTAACATACACTTATTTCCATCAGATTTATGTTTATTTTTCTTCTTTTCTTTCAATGGATTCTCCAATAAAATCATTATAAAATATTGCTAAATGTACATTAAAAGGTCCTGGTTTCTGGTCTGTAGACAAAGAAGAGGGAGAAGCTTATTTTTGCTAGTTTGAATTGTGGATGTCTTTAATGCATTTATGTCCTTACTTTCTTCCAAAGCTCAAGACAACATAGTTGTTGTCCCCCATTTTATCTATACATGCAATTACATTAGAAGATTAATTAGAAAACTGACTCAAGAGAAACAAGATGAACCTTACAATGCTTGGAAATGAGTCCAAATTTACACTAAGCTTGTTTTAGGTCTACAGTGAAAGAATGTATATATGTAGAATTATGTTTTAACTAGCTGATAACCCAGCGTTGCCGGGGTATTTATTTATATAGGGAAAATGTCCAGACCAAATATGATTTCTATTGTTAGATTTTCCCACTTACCAGAGGGAGCCCCCTTGTGGAATACCATGAAGCCATTACCATGACAACTCCACTGCACTGTACAGTAGAAGCCATTTTATGGCAATACAGTAGAAGCCATTTTAAGGCAAAACAGGCTGGATCTTAACAGAACACACACCCAAGGGGTGTTAGGGGTGTCTTACCCCCACTTATTTTTTCCAGAGTATAAGTCATCTGTGTACCATGTTTGGTATCTTTTTTTTAATATGGTGGTCGCAATCCAACACCATCATTCTTTTTAGCACATCAAATCCTGTTGAATCCTTTGGGTTTAAACACATCTAACACATTGCATCATCATTTGCTGTTAGAAGAGGGGGGTTACAAATGTGGTAGCATTGAAGTTCCATGGATTTATGGATAAAATTAATTATCTAGATGAAGTGTTATTTGTCTTTGGGACTGAGACAGCTCCCCAGGGCAAGTTATTCTGCCAAGAGTTACTTTTTTTTTTCTTCTCAGCAGTTCACCGTATCATTGGCCTTGATATTCTTCTTGACCATCTGGTATGGATGAACTTAGAAAATATTATTTCACAATGGTTCTTTAAGGATCAGATGCTGGAGAACTTTTATTCAACTGCTCGGTCACAGATATGGTATTTCACAGAATTTGACCGAGGGTCCCAGGATAATTAAGAACTATAAAACTATGGCAATAAATTATGCAGGAATTGTGTAATGGTATGTTGTTGCTGGGTGTCATTCAGCTCTATGTCACCTTTTCACCCATTACCAGGAACAGAACACTATTGATGTTCTGAACTGTTCTCTAGAGAGCATAAAAGAGCCAGTTGAGAAAGTGATCTAATCTAGACCTGTGTAGATGGGATTGCTACCCTCTTCATACAAACACACAAACATTGTACAATCAGCTGCATAGTTAGGTGGTACTTCTAGCCTAGGCATTGAATCTGGATGATCAGATAATAGCTTTGACTAAAAATGTTCAAATTAGGCTGATACGGAAACTGCATATATTATTGACAGAGCTAGGCTTGACCAAGGTGATGCTTACCGTATGTACCTGTATTATTGTTGAACTCTCTGTAGCCCTTCCTAAGAAACTGCAAGCAATTTAAAGTAAAGCGACAAAAATATTGATGTGTAATTGCCTAGGAAATTATTTTACATCTGTCCTCTAAGAGCTAAACAGGATACTAGTTCATCTCTGAGCATAATTCAAAGTTCTAATAATCAATAAAGCTCCAGGATACTACCAAATGACTGTTTTTATTCTAACATGGCAATGTTCCAAGATCTGGTGATAAGACCTTCTCTATTTTCCTATTGTGCGGGAGGCCCAGCCAATGAAAAGAAGGCAAAGGAGCTTTTAGGTTATCAGATTTACAACTACAGGATTTTTGTTGTTCTTGTATCCTCTCTTTCCTTTTTGAGATGGCAAAAAAACCCTCTTGTTTTGATTAGTGTTTCTTTTATTAGATAGATTTCATTGCATGATTCTGTCTTACCTGCTACAAAAATGTTTGCACTCAATTTACTGTGTCTTGTTGTTCTTCCCAGCTTCTGATTGGCATGAAATATACAATTTGATATCAATACACCAAGTCCACTATGCATGTAGTCTTCTTGATGTATGCTAAGAAATATCCAACATCATGTCAGTTTCAATGGCATGCCTGGCCTTGAAATCCCTAAATTTGATTCCATGAGTAATAATTATTAGCTATATAGCACAGCTACAAGAAATCATGCAATTATTTTTCTGAAGACTATTTTGTTATTATTTATAAACACTCTATCTGTTGCTGTAAAACAACCCTGAGACATATGCAGGCAGATAAAACACCAAATGTTGAATGTACTCATTATTATTGTAGCAGCCTTTACATTTATGTATTTCCATTTTGTTTTGTGATCCTAATTTGACAAAACTGGTTCCTATCTCACATTAGTTCTTGAATGCTGTCTATAACTTATCTTTACACTATTGGGGTATTTAGTTAATAGAATCCCTTGAAACTACACCTAGAGAATAATCACTGAACTGTGGTGGCACAGTGATTACAATACAGTATTGTAGGCTGACTCAGTTTACTGCCAGGAGTTCGATTTTGACCAACTCAAGGTTGACTCAACCTTCCATCCTTCAAGGTTGGTAAAATGAGGACCAGATTGTTGGGGGCAATATGCTGACTCTGTAAACCATTCAGAAAGGGCACTAGAACACTATGAAGTGGTAGATAATTAATAATAATTAATAAGTGCTAATTGCTATTCCTGTATGGATTAGCCTCACTTCCATCTCCTCTATGGCAAAGAGACATGATGGCACAGTGGTTAGAATGCAATCCTGCAGGCTAACTCTGCTCACATTGCCAGAAGTTCGATTCCTTCAGTCCTGACCTGCTCAAGGTTGACTCATTCTTCCATCCTTCTGAGGTCAGTAAAATGAGGACCCAGATTGTTGGGGGCAACATGCTGATCCTGCAAACCATTTAGAGAGCTCTATAAAACACTAAGAAGCAGTATATAAGTCTAAGTGATATTGCTATCAAAGCTTACCTTCCTTTGTATTTGACAACCAAAACCAACTCAGATGAGCCTAGCCTGTAAACATTTAAGCTGGTTTAATCAGCCATGACTTTTTCCCCATCCTTTCATTCTCCATGGTTATTTCTAAAATTTGCCTGCACATGATTTGTGTGTCTTTACATTATAAGAATTATTTTAAAATGTTAAAAACAACTCCAAATGGTGTGTTCAGGATAAAATTTGTTCCTTGGGTGTTTTTTCTTCCTTTTGGCCCCGGTACAGTGCATCGGAAAGAAAGAAAATTTATTGTATCAAATCTAATGACATAATGAATTCTCCCCCTACAGACCACATAGAGACTCCATTCACTCCTGCACTTTGAGCCTTTGCCTTTAGCATCAGATGGGTCATTAGTCTGTAATCCAACAGCTAGCCTCTTTGGAATCTAAACTAAATCAGCAAGTACCATATAGTAGTTTCTGAAATATGACTGACAGGTCAAGTGTCCTGAAAAGGACTGCCTGGGGCAATCAGGGTATGACTAGAACAGAAATAGCCATGAATGTGCAAAGCACAAATTCACGAAAGACTTCATTCATTCTAACTCACTAAACAGCAGCTCTTTAAGTGATTTGACTTCTATTTTGTGTTGTTTTTAGCCAATAGGTCATTCAGGAAAATTGTCCTGCTTGTGCCAATAAGTTTAACATACAGATCAGTGGTTTGTGGGCTTCAAGCGAATGATAGTGCGAGTGCGCGTAGCTGTGTGTGAGTGCGTTTGTTCATGTTCCACCCCACCCACTGCTGCTGGCTTTTCTCTGCCAGAGCTTAAACAGAGAAGTTTTATCATTACAAATTTCCATGGAAGACTTCTGCTTATTTTTTGCAGGCTGACCAAATGACTCAAGTGCTGAAAAATTGCTTTTCTCATTTCATAGTCCAGCTTCAGAATTACATTGCTTTCTGATGTGTTTGTCTCCAGGGACAAACAGAGTCTTTGAACCCCACCACTTTGGCTCTGTCACAATCCTACAAGGAGACACAAGCTATCAGATAATCACCAACCTAAAGTCATTTATGTTTTATCAATGAGATACAACTTGAGCCAAATTTCTGTGTATTGAGATTCAAACTTTTAGGGAAACCCACAAAATACCAATCCAATAGAATTGGGATGTAGATGTTCTACAAAGATGTTCTCCATACACAGTCTTGCTTCTAAATACAGAGTAATGAATGCGTAGATAACTTTTTCTACCAACAGTTCTATCCATAGAATTGAATAAAAGACCAGTTCTCAGGCAAAATACATTGCACTGGGCTCAATTAATATTAATGTGTGGGAACATTAAAAAGGGAATCAATGTAATCAAAATAGAGCCAGTTGTGCAGAGTTGAGTTAATGGCCAGTCTTACTGCAGAAACACCATAGCCCAGAACCAGTCAATCAATCAATTTTGCATACCTTTCCCACCCCCCATATCTCAAGTTCCCCCCCCCCCATATCTCAAGTTTTTTTGTTCTCCAGTGTCTAATTTACTGCCAGGATGGGCAGCAAGACAGCAAACTTCCTCAATACCAATTGGCTGCAATGCCCATGCCACATCAATTTTGCAACCTTCCTACCAATGAAGAATGATGAATCTTTGATAATGATAAGCATTATCAGGTCTTTATAAAGAAAGCAATTCAATCTAATGGTTTCTTAATGAAATATAAATCCTGCAAGGGTCAGTGGTGTGTGTGCGTGTACATGCAAAATATACAATTGTATGTGCAAGGGTTTGTCAATGGTATCCCTCCAGACAATGGTGAACTACAACTCCTTCAGCACTGATGACAGGATTGCTGGGAGGTGAAATTCAGGGACATTTGGAGGAACATAAATTGTCCATAACTGAGCTCAGTCAGCAAATTTCTATTGGATCATACACTATAGTAGCTGCTCAAACTTCTGATCCATCTGGTCCTCCTAATGAGCAAAGTTAATAAAGTACATATAATTGAATGGTTATCTGGAACGGTGGGAAGGAAATGAATCTTCATTGCACAACTGCTCTTTTTCAGATTGCATCAGAAAACTTTAAAGAAAGTACACAAATCAGCTCTTACTGGAAAAGAAAACCAAAGCAAAGCAAAACCAACTTCCTTCAACAATAGTGATGTGATTAAACTCGCCTTTTCAGAAGGAATACGAGATTTTTAAAACACAATATGGCAGGGGTGTCAAACTCGATTTCATTGAGGGCCACAACACATTGAAGGTTGTGTTCGACCTTAGGGAGCCAGAGTGGGCATGGCCAGTTCAATATTACTTGTGTCAGGGGCACCTGTGGTAGCCCAATTGCTCTGCCAGAAAAATGGGCTACCGAGCTCTGTTTTCAGCTGCGATGGCCTCCTGAAATCTTCTGCCAGCAAAAATAAAACTTGTGATCCTCCTGAGCTCCATTTTCATTGGCAGAAGCACCACAGGTCGGTCCTTCACTGTTTTCATGGGCCAGATCTAAGCACCCCAAGGGTCCATAATGCAATATGGCATTAATCCTTTTGGCCACTGTATTTAGTTTCTCCACTCTCTGACTATCAATAGGAAGCTGTGGACATCCAGATTTGCTGGATTAAGAATCCCAGCAGCTCAGAGGTGTCTAACCTTGGCAACTTTAACTTTAAGACTTGTGGACTTCAACTCCTACATTTCATGGCTGGTTGAGGAATTCTGGAAGTTGAAGTCCACAAATTTTAAAGTTGTCAAGATTGGACACCCCTCCTGTATCCCATCTAGAATGACTAATAGCAAGAGTGTCTAGAGTGTGTTTCAGTGAAAAAATCAAGATAGAATTGCAACTGAAACAATTAAAATCCTTCCCCTTTCTCCTTTTGACCAGTAGTAAGGAATGAATGATTTCTTTGTCTCTGGCTTTGTCATTGTTAAATTGTGTATTTGTTATAGCAACAAAACTGCTTTAAAAAGCAAAATTAAAAAGGGAGTTGCTGTTGTTTTTAAAAATCATTCCGGGGAAGGGAGGGAAAACAGCCACCACCACAGAACCAGCAAATGACAACTGGTTTCCTCAGTAATATCATCCAACAGATTTTCTACTCACCTTCACCTGATAAAAATGAAGAGATTTCAAAATCCAGCAGATGTTTCAGGAACTTGGCTGTTGAAATATGTTTGCTTTATATAATCAGACAGCCAACTCAGGTGTTCATTTTTCAAGCATATTGCTATGTTTTCCCTTTTGTAAGAGAAAAAAAAGAAATCCTATCCATAAGAGTAGATACTTTAGCTGATGTAAATTGATATTGTTTGGCCATATGGCTTGCAAGATCTATGCATCAACACTCCATCTAAGATACATAAACAAATAGCCCCCCACCCACCCCCACCCACCCCAATGTATACATACAAATGCACAAGTGATAAAAACTAATTTAAAAATGAACCATTTAAAATTCTGCTTAAGGTTTTATTAAACTACCAAAGGTGCACTGTTGCCAGGGAATTCTCCCCTGTTATAACCTTGGTATGTTTAGATATTTATTTTCTGGATTTAGAATTGTTAACCAAAACAGCTTTATTTTCACCTCTAGTACATAAACGTTTTTCACCCTATTTCTCCAATCCACGTTTTTTTATTTCTATCTTATAGGGTATTATTTATCCCACCATATTTTCTTTAATCGTTCTACTCATCAAAGCTATTAAGGAAAGTGCTTAAGAGTTTAGGGCCCAAGAATTATAGCACCCTACTTTCCGTTTCTCTAAAATTTGATGAAAATTAGTACTATTTCATATAGTTTTGATATGGTTTTCAGCTATATTTCCATTAAGTTAAGCTATCTATGGTGCCTAAAGTTACTTGATTGCTAATTAGAACACCATAGGGAATGCTGCCAGTGCTTTGCTCAGATCAAACTACACATGTAAATAGCATTCTCATAATCTACTAGGTATATTATCAGATCAGAAAAATAAATTTAGATAGTGTGGCAAGATTAGCTTTTGACAGATCCCTATTTATTTCTGAGGAGGTCACTGGAAGCACCAGCTGGGCCGGAGACATTCATTAGTTTCAAATATTAGTGTAGCTCACTCATGGAAAGGACCTACAAATGAAAACCACATGCCCTCAACACCCTGCCTACAGAAAGGAACATAACTGGCACTTGCTTTTTCTAGTATAGGCAGAAAAAGCAGGGGAATCAGAGGTGGTATTCAGCGGGTTCACCCAAACTGGTAGTGGAAATCATGGGTGAGCCTGCCCAACCCACCCACCCCGGCTCTATGCCATCCTATTTAGCTGCGCCAGAGGTGGGTTCTTACTGGTACGGTATGGTACAGTACGGTCAAATAGGTAGTAACTTCAGCGGACATGTGACTCTACCAGTTCTATCAGTGGTGCCATAGGTGCCACCATCCTATTTTGGGGATTATTTTTCACTACTGGGCATGCGTGCATTACGTGCATCATGAGTACACACACGTGAAGCATGTCCCTGAGCAAACCAGCAGTAAAATAAATCCAGAACCAACCTCTGAGTTGTGCAATGCATGCAAACCGCATGTGCGATCAAAGTGCATGCATGGAAGACCGAGCGCATGCATGGATGCTTGCGCTCACATTTGCAAACCTGTAGGGAAAGTAAGTGAATACCACCCCTGAGGAGAATCCACCCATGATCCCATGGCCAGTATTGTTGACAAAGCTGAAGAATGGACTAAACTCTGGGCAGTGATTTCTTAAACCACTTTCCTTCCAGTCTGTTTCAGTGTAGGAGACAATTGAATTAAACCTACTCCATTAGGAACACTTTTCACACAGAGGCAGTCAATGATGGGGCTGGGGAATCCTGAAAGAGAATGATTGGGTGAATGAATCTTGTGTCCTCTTAACGAGTGGTTAGTGGATTTTCCAAATTGCTGAGAGAAATTGCTTAGTGATCAAGAAACCTGCAGATTCAAAGGAACATGTTTGTGCTTTGCCCACAGGATCTACTTGGTCTGGAATTCAAGGTTTTATGAAAATTGCTTTTTAGTCTTATCTGATTTATTTCATATGAAATGGGGTTCTGATGGACTAGCTTGGGTTTTAGGGTAATATCTGATCTTTTTCTTGCATTCAGTTACCTAGTCACCTTCGCTGCTGTGCTATTTTGAGAAGCAAACATTATGTGACATATTTTTTCCTGTCCTGAGATATTTTATGAAAAGGCTTTCCCCACAAATGCCAATTTAATGACTCCCATGACACTCCAAAAATCTCCAGACCCTACTAGTAAATAACTCCAGCTAGCTGATGATGGTCAAGAAGATGAAACTTAATGGACAGGATAATGGGAGTTGGAAGTCAACATCGTATGTAAAGGGTCACAGTCCAAAGAGCAGCTTATAACTTCTCATAAGATGTTGATTCAAACATATAGTATTGTATTCTTCACAGGGAAGCTGCCAACAGTTTTGGTCTTTTGCATTCAACATACACAGGCAGCTGTTGCATCTATTCAGCAGTGTATGAACCTAAAATAGTGGAACACAGCTCAATTTCTGAAACTGTTTTCCTATCAACCATATTACTTTTTTTTCAAAAGGAGCCAGCAATGTTGAGGCCACCTAGATTCTGATAACAGAGCTCTCCCTTACCTTTCTAAATCTGAAAGCTGTTCCCTACTCTGATGCTGTCCTCCCCACTCAGGAGAAGCCAAGCTGTAACAGCTGAGCCCCACTTTAAGCCTGTTTTCTTTACAACAGTCACTAATCCCTCCCCAACTTTTCAGTGTTCTCTCTAGGCCTCATTTATGAAGTGTTGCAACTACAACCTTAAAGGTTTTTGATTGCACAGAGTGTGTTGCAAAGATCAGCAAAATATTCCCTCTTCCTCCTCCTCCTCCTCCTCCATGACCATCACCACCAACCCCATTGATCACCCTTTATTCACAAATCAGCTGATTAGGCACTAGCTAATGGCTGCGCTAAAGGGTTGTGCCAGTCTCCAAGCCTGCTGAACAATAGGCCAGCATCAAAGTTGTCCCTACTCTTTTGTGTCACAATAATTGAGCCATGATGGTGCAGTAGTTAGAATGTAGCATTGCAGGCTAACTCTGTGGACTGCTAGGAGTTCAATCTTGACCTAGCTCAAGGTTTACTCAGCCTTCCATCCTTTGAAGGTCAGTAAAATGAGGACTCAGATTGTTGGGTGCAATATGCTGACTATAAATTGTTTAGAGCGGGCTGTAAAGCACTGTGAAGTGGTATATGTCTAAGTGCTATTGCTAAGTGCTATAACAGGAATACTACTATAAGGCAGGAAAAGTTAAGGCAATCAGTTCAATTCCCTCAGTTTTGTGTGGCCTCACCAATCTAAGGTGGTGGTAGAGTTGGGGAAGTGTTGGCACTCATCCAGCTGCCCTTCAACTCACAGATGCTATTACCTTTGCTCCACCTGTCAGACTATTTCTGAACTAGAGCTTCAAGGAACTGGCCATGTTGGTGGCAACCAGTTCTGTCTTTATCAGCAACAGTCCATGCCAGGAGCCCATAGACAGTCATGGAGCTGGAATGCTATAGGCAAAATAGAAACAGTAAAAAGCACAGCTATGCAAACCCACTTGTGGGCTTATGCAGTGGAAACCCATAAGCTGCTCACTGGTAAAAGAATGAGAAGCCGGTTCTCTTTCCCAGTTTAAATCAACTTTCTGTGCAATATGGGACTAGTGTTCTCTCAAGAGATCTTTCATTATCAATGAAATATGCTAATTGTCTGGGGAGAAAAGGGGGGGAAACCTACTTTAAACTGGAACAGCTGAAACAAATTGAAATTGTCTCAGCTGTGGACTAGCAATATGAAGAAGGTAATGGCATGACATAAAGTTTTTTTAAAATGTCATCAAAGAATGCTTTAGCTGCAGTTAGTGGGAGTTACCTTTCATGGGAAAGGAGTTCTCTTTATGTTCTAAGTCAGGCATCCCCAAACCTGGCAACTTTAATCTGCTGGCTGGGAAATTCTGGGAGTTGAAGTCTACAAGTCTTGCCAAGTTTGGAGATCCCTGTTCTGAGCCATGCCAAAACTACTTATGGCTGGAGCATCTTGGTGTACGAGAGTATTCCACAGAGGATTGCCAAAGTGAGGTTACCAATCTCAGTTGGGACAGACTGATTCTGGTGACAAAGTTTCAAGCATTCAAAGACTCTTCTAGAGCTAAAAATAATAGGTCCTTTTCCAAAGCAAGTATTTAGTCTTGTTGACTAAAATAATGGTTCTCCATCTCCAGTTCAGGTCTAGACTTTACCATAAAAAAGTTGCTTTATTTATGTGATGCTCTAAAAAGTATCACATTTGCACCTAAACATTGGATTTAGCCTTTGATTTTATTTTGCTATGATGTGTGTTTTGTTTTTTGTTTTTCATTTCTAACACACCATGAATAACAGAGGTACATTTGCTGGGTTGATGCTCTTACCAAAAAGTATCTAAATTGCCAATATCTTGGTTGCTTTGAAACTGATGGATTTATCTGCCAGTTATCTTCAAGTGTTTAAATTTATTTCAGTAATTGTTTGGAAGTCATATGCAAGATGTTTTAGGTTTACTCTCAACCTTTTTTGACAAGGTTTGAATATTTAAAAGTGCACATCCAATAAAAAAATATCATTCATTTTGGAATGCTTCCATCTCAACATTTTTATTTTATTGAATTTCTTGTAATTTGATTGTTATGAGCTGCCCGGAGTGTTGAAAGTTTGGTGCCATACAAATGTATATTATTTTTGTTGTTTTGTTGTGTTGTGTTTTCGGTTCCCAAACAAGTAGAATCGGCCTGTGGGCAATCTGTGATTATTATCTCTTCTCCCACTTTTAAATACTGAGAACAAACAGGAAAAATCTCTGTCGCTCCCTGAATTGGAGCAGATTCTACACTAATAAAAAGCTTCTTTCTGCTAGCTTCCTACAAAAAAGAAAAAGACAGGAGACAGAAAACAAATTAGTTACCTGACATCTTGTGCTGAAAGGGAAACTGATAAAAATAATTATCAGTTTCATATCTGCTCCTTTTTCAGGGCTATTGAGGAGCACCTGTAAAGCCCTCAGTCTTGCATTTCCACTACAAGAGCTGAAGCTCAACCACCAGGAGAAGGTGAGACAATGGCCCCATCCAAGAGGGATCCAGAGGTCCCTCATCTTATCTTTCACATTCTGTTAAACCAATTTGCAGCATTTACAGTAGAAATACACTGTAGCTCAAACCACATCAGCTCCCAGGCATCTGGTACAGAGAATCTTTTGGGCCAGTGAAGATTCCTTGTGTGGAAGAACTCTTAGACCAGCTTTTACCAATGTTTCATGTTTTGTTTTACACTAAGAATAATTTGCTATCTAAAGGCAATGGAAGAAGTGATTCAGCAGATTCTCAGATTGGATGGGATGAAGTTCATCATTTTGTATCAGGCCGACCAGCAATCTGGTTTAGTATATCTGTTTTCCTCCTCACAAATTCTAGACTATGAGAAGACCAAAATACATCTCTATTGACATAGCTCATAATCCGAGAGAGCACAGCTGCTCTCTTTTCCAACTGATGTAAAGCCACTGTAAGTATCTCACCTTTTGGGAGAGCTGGTGTATGGTGAGATACTTACAGTATCTCTTTTGTTTTTTGCAGTTTTGAGCTAATTCCGAGAGGGAAAGACAGAGAGGGAAAGGGAGAGAGGGGGGAAGGCGGGATGGATGGAGAGAGGGAGGGAGGACACAGTAAAATGTGGGATGATGATACTCATGTTGCAAGTGCCGGTAATAACATTGAGAATCCCCTGCCTCAGCACAGAAGAAAAAATAGGGAAGGAAGCAGTCCAGTCTGCAAACTGCTTACTGAATCACTTAAAAATATATATATATATATATATATATATATATATATATATATATATATATATATATATATATATATATATATATATATATATATATTATATATATATATATATATATATATATATATATATATATATATATATATATATATATATATTTATTCATTCCTGATGGGATGTTGTGGTGCTCTGGCTACAGCCTGCAACCCAGACCCTGCATCAGTCCCTTCCTCATTTATCCTGCTGCTTCTACTCTTGTCTTTGAGATTCTGATACAACCAACAGAGAAAAACTTTCTTCCTCCTCCCCCCCCCCCAGCTAATGAGAATTTTAGCTCAGCCATAATTTCTCACAGATCATCTGCGGCTTCAGTCTTTGCAGAGGAGGGACTCTACAATCTGTTACACTTTTCTTTCCTTTTCCTCCATCCTCCTTCAGCTAATTTGAACACTTTTTTTTTTGCTAAAACCATACAGTTTCTCGGGCATTTCATAATCTCCTGTTGTCTGCTATCGTTTGATTCGAGTTGGGGAATAAAACGGTCCCTGATCATACGGTCTCATATTACATCGCTGTAATTTTTATAGCCTGGGGAAGTGTCTGAACAATATTTCCCCAAACAAAACAGGGCATTCTCCCCAGCAGGATGTCACTGGGGCAGCCACTTCTTGCTTCAGCCCAAAAAAACAGCCCAAAAACGTGGCAAGACTTGCTTTTTGGGCCATTTTCATTTTTAGGCCATTTTCAGGACATCTTTCAGCTGTTTTTGGACTGGGGTGGTTTTGGGCTGGTTTTTGAACCATTTTCAGTCTGGTTTTTGGGCTGTTTCCAGGCCAGTTTCCAGGCAGTTTTGGGGCTGTTTTCAGGCTTTTTTTCAGGTTGTTTTTGGTCCAAAAAATGGCCGTAAAACGGCCTAGAAAATGGCCCAGAAAACAGGCTGAAAAACAAGCTGGGGTGTGGCCAGCCAGTGATGGGATTTGTTCGTTCGCTGAACTGCGCAGAATCTTAACTACTGGTTCGCCTGAACCAGTGCGACCTGGCAGCAACCCACCTCTGCTTTAGCCCCTTTGCAAGTGGAAAAATTATGGTGGGTCAATTCTCCAAAGGCTTTTCTTCTCTTTTTCTTGTTCTAACTAGTGCCAGTCACATAAAAACTGGTCTTAAATCCTGATGCAGAGAAACGTTCAGAGGCTGGGACTTCTATCTCAAGTGATGGCACAATAATAAATGTGGCAAGGAGATATTCTTTGAAAGCTAGTTCTTGGATCTCTCCAAGCACCCATACTGGATCCTTTGAAAAAGGGTGGCTCCTTGGAAAACCTCCTCAGTCAGACAGTGGCTTGTTGTCTTCCTGAGAGATGCTCAGCTGAGCTCTGATCTCTTCAGCCCCAACTGAAGAAGAGATGATCTCCCCAGAGCTTTTACATGTGCTTTAACTGGTTCTAAACCAGACTTAGCTAATAGGTTTATTCTCAATTTTCTGGAGTTCTGTTTGTCAACAATTACTTTTTATTTTGGCCATCACCGAAGTGAAGAGGCAACACAATTTGATGTAGATGGGGAGATGCTACAGGTATCCAGATCACATTTACCTTGATTTCAGAATTATCTGCAAGTCTCCTGAGAAAAATGTGGTTGACTCATAAATGAATACAATATACTATGTTCCTTTCCAGTATCATCTGGTGTTAGACTACACAGAGGTTTTTTTTTGAAGCAAACATTAATTTATTTGGAAAACCTTATGTGGCCATAAATTTGGGCAACCCATGGCTACATCAATAAAAACATTTTAAAAATCCCCAAAGAAACAGTTAAGTAACAATTATTTTATTCTTGTTTTTAACTTTTTTATTACAATGTTTATATATGGCTTTTATGTTTTTATATCTATTTGAACACTGCCCAGACGCGCTCTATGAGGGAGATAGACAGTTTCTAAATATAATATATAAATAAATAAAAATAAACACCCTGGTTGCTATTTCTGTGTGTGATGTTCTTTATGTTTTCTTTTAACTTTTTTAGCTGCCCAGAGTTGTGGATTTAAAATGGGTGGTCATATAAATTGAAGTAATAAACAATAAGCCTTTCCCAATAACAATCAGTGAGCTCACCACCCTCTCCCCCCATCCCAATGCATGGAGGAAGAATCAGCTTTTTAAGGTCTTCCCAAAGGCTAGAAAGGGAGAGGCCTATCAGGTCCCAGTGGGAAAATTTTCCACAAGGCAAATACTGCTACTGAGAAGGCAGATTTCCTAGGTTCTGCTAGACAATGGCCTTTAAGAGAAGGAACCTGGAGCAGTCCCACTCTATCAACCAGGGGGATGGACAGAAACCCTCAGGGAATCATATTTCTCTTCCCTAGCACAGTGTAGCATAAGGAGAGGCACAGCCTGGAGGCAGAGTCAAGAGAGGAATCTGCTTGGAGTCATTACATTCCTGCAAGCAGACTAAGTCCATCCCACTCTTGAATTACATCGACCCTTACCTCAGCACCAATTTAGTGCTGACCATCAGTTGATTAGATTCTTGTGAAACTCTTGAGTAATGAATCTTGTTAACTGGAGCTTAACTTATGGTCCTCATTCTTCACACTTAACATATGACCTCACTAAGTATGTAAAACAGCAGACAGAACCAGGAGATGCTTCTTCTCATGTTTTCCCTGGCAACTTCTGTTCCTCTAACGGAATGTGTTAAAGAGGAGCATGCTTACCTCTTTGCCATAACAAAACTATATATTTAGCTGTTTGTCTTCAGAGGAGAGAGGAAAAGGTCAGAATCCCACTGTGAACACTTCCAAAATTCCCTTGCTCCTATTTTCTGCTAATAATTAATTTAAAATAGCAATAGCAATAATAATAGCAATAACAGTAGACTTATATACCGCTTCATAGGCCTTTCGGGCCTCTCTAAGCGGTTTACAGAGTCAGCATATTGCCCCCAACAACAATCTGGGTCCTCATTTTACCCACCTCGGAAGGATGGAAGGCTGAGTCAACCCTGAGCCGGTGAGATTTGAACCGCTGAACTGCTGATCTATCAGTCAGCCTGCAGTGCTGCATTTAACCACTGCACCACCTTGGCTCATAAGTTATGATATGATATCATGTATCACAGGGCAACAATTTTTGAATTAAGGTACCTTAAATGGATTATGTATGGATCCAAAATTTGGGATCTACCACTCTTGTGGGATTGAAGTTTCAAGGAGCTTCAGACCACTTGTACTGGCAAACTTGTGATCACTCCAGCAGTGCCACATTGCCCTGCAGTGCTGCCACTGCTGGAACATGATCACAATTTCCAATGCTCCCAGCTAGCTCCTCACAAGCAAAGTCAATGGGGAAGCTGGCAGGAAGTTGGAAATCACTCCTACTCCTACTGCTTTTTTGCCTGGTGATTCTGTTTATCTATGGCAGGTCTTTATATATATATATCATCTATATCTATATCTATATCTATATCTATATCTATATCTATATCTATATCTATATCTATATCTATATCTATATATCTATATATCTATATATCTATATATCTATATATCTATCATCTATAGATCTGCCACAAATTTAGTTATAGGCCATAGGAGTAGCAAAATACTATCCTAGAATATGTTGGAGAAGATTCTTGAGAGTCCTTTGGACTGCAATGAGATTAAACCAGTCAACCCTAAAGGAAACCAACTTTGCAAGGACAGATAATGAAGCTAAAGTTCAAATACTTTGGCTACCCAATGAGAAGGGGGGACTCATTGGAAAAGATCCTGATCTTAGTAAAGATGGAAGGCAAAAGCAATGAGGACAGCAGAGGATGAGATGGTTAAATAGTGTCTTCACCACAGTGGACATGAATTTGGACAGACTCGGGATACAATGGAGAACAGGGGGACTGGCACACTGTGGTTCATGGGATCATGAATAGTTGGACATGACTTAATGACTGTACAATAACAAAAAACAATCCTAGAAGAAGAAAACAATATTCTGTGGCTTGGTATTCATATCTCATGGGAATCCTTTGATTTTGACACTGTTGTCTCCACTGCACATCCAAGTGTTTTTGCTTTTTTAACCATCACAGCCCTACAAGATTTTGAAAACATCTTTGACAGTTACATAGTGTGGTTTCCCACCACTCCTGGATCAGTGACCATGACTTCTGTTTTCTTTTCTGCCAAGAAACCCACCACCCAACTCTGACTGCACCTTGCTGTTAAGCCCTCAAACCGCCTAATTTTTCATGTGGTCAAATTTTAGTCTTTTTTTTTAAAAAAAATTATGAGGCTTTAATTCTTTCACTGCGTGTTGCCCTGTCAAAGCATGATATTTAGCTGTCAATGGGATATAGCTGTTAGGACACATCTCTTCTTGAAATTCGATCAACACCTGAGCCCATTCACATGTTTTACCTCGATAAAGCTTTTTGCGTAATAGTTTTGTCTCATAGACAAGCATCTATTTATTTATTTTACATAGAGTGGAGCATCTAAAGCTTTCTCTCATAGAGAATTCATTGCATTTCTTGAGAAGGCTACACACGTTCCTTGTTGTTCAACTGAGAACAATGTAAGATTTTTGATGTCATGTCTTAGTAATTCTTATCCTGCTTAAGCCTCTAACATAAACTCCAGAATGGTTTCTTTTTAAATAAGGAAAGAGCCCTGGTGCCTACTTTATTACAGGAAATTCACATTGGACAAAAATAAATGAAACTTCTTCCAGTGTACTGCCCCTCAGCTAAGGAAAGAGTCAGTAGCTGCCCCCTGTCATGAATTATCCTTTGTTCTTGTGCTGAATAGGTCTGTGTCAGAAATTTACCCATTTTAATTTGGGAGGTGCAAGTAAAATTTTAGGAGGCAAATGACCTCCAAGACAGAGATGGGTTGTTGCCGGTTCAGCCCAGATTGGGCAAACTGGTAATGGAGGCGATGGGAAGCTCCGCCCACCCACCTGGATGCTTCTGAGCATTAGCGAACTGGTAGTAAAACAAATAGCAACCTACCATTGGTCCAGGACCACCTCCTCCCCCAATGATTAAGACTGCTAACTTCCCTTTTTTCCCCAGCCTGCTCATATTGCCATTCAGTGCCATTGTTTTCATTTGCCAAGGTGTTATTTTCCCATTTGAATTCAGAGATCATATAGAACAGTGTTTTTCAACCTTGGCATTTTTAAGAAGTCTGGACTTCAACTCCCAGAATTCTGGGAGTTGGCTGGAGAATTCTGGGAGTTGATGTCCAGAATTTTAAAGTTGCTAAGGTTGAGAAACACTAAGGTAGAGTATGCAAGTCATCACTATAGGAAATTAATTTCAGTTACAATAAGAACAGTGTGGCTTACACTGATCAGATTGCTGAGGCAGTCAAAAAAATGTGTTGATGTCCCTGGAGGAAAATCAAAGCCTAATCAGGACAATTTTTAGAGAACAGATGAAGATGTTAATACCTTCCTTTAGAGATGTTTGAAAAATATATCAAATTGGAAGAAATGTGATGTCAATTAAAAATCCTATTTGCTATCCCATCCCAGGTTTTTTAAATTTTATTATATTTTAATAGATTAGCCTCAGGAACAATTTCACTAAGTAATACTATTTCAGGTTGATTTTCACACATTGTCCCACACTCTGTTCATCAAAGCAATGAGGATCTGTTTGACTCAGGACTATATTGACAGGCTTGGATCCTAACTTAAATTATCTCAAGGAAATTTATTGAAAAAAAAATTCCCTGTCCTTTCACCTTCCACCTGTTCCCCTATTACTCCTAAATTAGTATCCCCAGCATCAAATAGTCCTGGGCTTTTGTAACATAGAGTATAAAGGGTGGAGATGAGGGGAAAATTTCTTTCACATAAATTGCTTTAAAATCCTTAAAATTTTTGCCTCTCTCCTCATTTTTCCCTCATAGGAATCCAAGGAAATAGATTGTGACTTGAGGAACATTCTCCATCTCACTTATACTCCTTGATATATAAACTGTTGATAGGGGATCTTTTGATGTTATAGGTCAGACACTCCTGCTGGAGCTAGCACAATTATCTGCAACTTTTCTATCTCTGATCCTAAGACATATTGTATTCATTCATTGTCCTATCAAGTAACTTTAGTCTTGTGGAAAGCAAGTCAGAACGTATACTTTATACAGGACTATAAGACATATGCACTTAAAAAGAACAGCAGGAGGAGGAGGAGGAAAGAAGGAAGGAAGAAGAAAGAGAAGGATAATGATGATAATGATGATGATGATGAGGAGGAGGAGGAGGAGGAGGAGGAGGAGAAGAAGAAGAAGAAGAAGAGAGGGAAGGAAGGAAGGAAGGAAGGAAGGAAAGAAGGAAAGAAGTGACTTTTTTCTCTTGACTTGTAGAATTCCAGCAGCACCTCTCAGTAGAAGCAGGAGAAATTTTGCCTGCAGACTGACCCACAATCTATGTTCTAGATCCACTAAATGTGCTTGCGGATTCTTTTGCTGTTTTTGTTTTGCTCTGTTTTTCATTCTCCTTCATTCATTCTCCGTGAACCCCTCTTGAGGCTTATGTAGTACTAGTCTGCTGATCTATCACTACTTCCTTCCCCAGTTTGTTCCTCATGACTATTTGCAAACATTCATATTTTCTTTTGCCCAGAAGCAAGCAGCAAGTCCTGTGCATATATCTCACATAACAAGTAGGCAGCCATCCAAACTGAATAAATAAATGATTGGTTGGTGATTAATAATTTCCTATATTTTTTATGCTTTAATCTCATGAACCCATTTGGAAAAATCAACAAGTAAAACAACTAAAAAAAAAATCTCAGTCAACTCAGGCTAGGAAAAGGTTAGCAACTTTATCTTAACATGCTGTTCAGGTACTTTCTGGTATAGTCTTAGTGTCAACCAGTTTATTTATTTCCTTGCTAAAGTTCAACGTTTAATTTCTGATACAGGTTACTTGCGGCCATAAAAGCGTATAACATTTAAAATGACAAGTTGAAAGATACAATTTCTAGAGCCATGAATTAGTAGCCATATATATCATGGATTTAGAAAAGTGACAACTTTTTGGATATTTATAGATGCATTACTGAACTGTTAAAAAATGAACTGAAGAAAGAGAAGTTAGAACTACATATAATTAATCAAATATACTTAAGAAGTCACATTCAGACACCTTAGTGCACATTTCTTTTACTAGCTGGCAGATTTGGCTTTAGAAAAAAATGTGTTAGTGTCAGGATATGCTACAAATTACCTTCCCCCTCTCTCCCCCCCCCCATTTTTTGAGGGGAGGGGGGAAATGCCTGGTCAGCTGTATTGTTTTATGTGATTGTCAGCACTGTATTACTCAGAAAGTAAGAGGAAGTCCATGAAGTACCTCACAAGATTCTTCAAAAACATTCTTCTCAGCTTTGAATTCAGTAGAAAATGCTTGCTCCTTGACCAAGCATGAAGTGTTTTTTTCCATTTTACGATCCCTTAATAGGCAATATTTAATGAGACGTGTTCACTTTTGAATCACTTCTCCCTTTTTTGTCTGCTTTCCAATGGCAATTCTTTTCACAAATACACATATCATGGCAAATATATCTACATCTACAGTATATATAGTGCAATTTTAAGTCATATATTTGAACGTTTGTTGCATCTCCACATAGCAAAAGGAAACAGCATTTATTTATTTATTTTGTTCAAGATGTCATACTGTTTCCAGTTATGTCCATCTGTTCATGCATCTTTCACTTCAGGGTAGGACTATCTCCTCTTGGAAAAGAATATGGTGGTAGGGTTCCAATTTACATGTGTACAGCCATAATTCAGGCTAACCTTGTAGCCTCTCTTGCTTTCAGATTGCCAGGGTCTGCTTTTCCATTTCAGAAAGTTGTGTTTTATCACTGTATTTTTCATTCTTCTCTGATGAATTGACCTACAGCTGGAGGGAGAAGGTGCCCTACTATGCACATATATATTGAAAGTTACTGTTTTTTCCCCAAATTAAAATAAAATAACTGTAGAATGTTAAGTAAATTGCTTTGAAATAAAAAAAACTACTGGAATGCTCATAGAAAGGGAAATTGTTGTGAGGTCTGCTAAAAGAAATACGAAGCTTTTGAACAGCTCAATGTAAAGTGACACTATATACATTTCTATCAGTCTTCAAAACAATGCTGTGAAAATGAACACATACCGTAGTTATCCATCTACATTGCAGCCTGGAACCATCTACTTCTGTAAAGCTAAGCTACTGTAATGAGGTAAGCCAAGCTTAGGATGTCCCAAAGTAACTCAAAATGAACTAAGCTTCCCTAAAAGCCTTGGAAACTCATTAGGTAGAAGAAGCACAGTCTAAAAGTTTGTCTCTTAAAAAACGATGACCTCTTCATTTGAAGCTCCTCAGAAACAGCCAAAGGCAGGAGGAGAAGAGGGGAAGAGGGCAACATTGTGGCCCAAAGCTGTAGCTTTTCATCGGGGAATAATTACCAGGACTCTTATTTCTGAAATCTCTGTCCTTTGGAGAAGGAATTGATCAGCAATGATCAACTGAGCAGAAAATTAAAACAAAGTGTCAAGACTGATTTTAATTCAACCAAATGCTCTAACCCTTGCACCTACTCCACTCAAACTGTATAGGCTACTTGCTTTGGGCATATTTACATTACTGGCTATTCTTGTTGAAAATAGTCTCTCCAAAATATGAGAGAGACAGAGAGGGAGGGATAAAGAGAAAGAAAGAGGGAGGGATAAAGAGAGAGGAGGGAGGGAGAGGGAAGGGAGTGGTAAAGAGAGAGAGAGAGAATTATTTCCAACAGAATTTTTTAAACCCTTGAACAATTTCTCACAAAACAATAGAGAGGGAAGCAATATTTATTTTCAAAATTCCATTCATTGAAAATAATGTATCTAATATGCATGAAAAATTCCTTTGAATCTCCCTCACCAGACACCCCCCCCCAAAAAAAAAACCTTAAGCCTGATGGCATTTTTTAAAAAATTAGAGTTTGTAAAGGCGCCAATCACAAAAACTCCTGCACCTGTTTAACTGAAGTGGTTGGGTTCCATTTATTCATAAAAGACTTTTTATGCCTTACAGAATAACAGAGTTGGAAGGGATCTTGGAGGTCTTCTAGTCTAACCCTTTGCTCAAGAAGGAGACCCTATACAATTTCAGATAAATGGCTGTCCAATCTCTTAAAAAATATCCGGTGATGGAGCACCCACAACTTCTGGAGGCAAGTCATTCCACAGATTAATTGTTCTAACTATCAGGAAATTCCTTCTTAGTTCTAGGTTGGTTCCCTCCTTAATTAGTTTCCATTTATTGCTTCTTGTCCTTCCTTCAGGTGCCTACAAATGTGAACCAGTTCTGCCAAAACTGCCTTGAACCTGAGATAAAATGGATTGTGTTTGAGGTAGCTGAAGAAACTTCAGGCCGTTTTCTAAAGCATGTAAGCAAAGTCTGAACAGAGGGGGTTTTTTCTTTTACTATTTGTTGCACACCTCTGATTTAAAACAGGACTTAAGTGCAATTTGTTCTGTTTTATTTTATCTTAGAGCTATAGAAACAGTGTGCCAGAGATTGCCACCATCTTTAGTAGACCAATAAAAGGAAGAATGTGTAAAGGGAAAGGTGGCTCATAATAAATCCTAACATGTTTTGAAATTGTATCCACACCATCCAGAAATGTTTTACAGGGGCACATACCTTGTCAGAGCTGGAACTTAGCAAAGCATCACAAATTATGAATTTTGCACATGAAGTAATGTCTGTGTGATAACGTGTACTTCCCCAGAGGCTTTTTTTATTATTATTTGTTCAATTTCTTGTCAGCCTAGATGTCTTGACAAGCCTTCCAATCACCATCACTACCACTGTGATTTTGGAAGAGAAATTTGATTAACAACCATTATTTTTACATGATTCAGCACATCACTTTTGTTTTCTATTTCTGATGTTTCATGTGTGATAATGCGAGCTTCCTCAGAGGTATGTTTTCATCTAATCAGAAGTCCCTACAGATCAAGAGACTGTATCCCATGTGGTCTAACAACCCAAAAGAGAGAAAACATAGTGCTTCATTAAAAACTGTGGAATTAACCTACTGCAAGTTAAATCTTAGGTTACAAAAGCCCTCAAAAAGGTGAAAATTAAAAGATGCCACCTCAAGAGCTCAGCAGAACCTGAAATAATTCAAATTTTTCTCAAAGGCTTTTTAAAACAGGATGAAGATCAGTTAGAAGACAGTGGTGTCTGTCCAAAATTATCAGACCAAAGAAGAGAAACAAACCTGCTAAGCTTCATTCATGAATTGCATTTCCTCCCTGTCACTTAGATTTTTAACTACATGAAACAGGGAATGTGGTCACTCGGCACAATACATAATTTCTTTGATATTTCAATATATGTTTGCTTTAAAAGAAAAAAAAAACTTGAAAGAAGGAAGGTCTGGGATATAGCTACACTGTAAATTTATTTTTGTCTTATATCACAGGAACTGTAATTGCTTCCAGCCAAAAATCTAGTGAACTGGAGTTTGGTCAAACATAGGAAGCAGTCTCATTCTGAGTTAAAACATTGGTTCATTTAGCTCAATATTCCTTATAGAATAGTAGTGTTCCTCCAGGTTTTGGGGTAGGACTTGAGTAATTTCTAAAAGCACTTGGAGATAAGTCAACTCAAGTTTTTTTTTTAACTTGCAGCTCTTATTTATCCATAGTCTTCAATTTCTACTGTCTAAAATTCTAATATATAATTGTAAAATCACCATAAGTTACCAGTCAATTGCCTTGCTATCAAAGTACCTAAATTATTGGGCCACAATATTCTATTAATACAGGATATTACTCAAGCTGATGTTCCATCATTTGACTTTTTTCCTACCAATTTTTCAAGATTACTTGACTTTTATTAACCCTTTATCAATCTACTTAGTTTGGCTCTAATAAAGTTCCTCATTTTGTTCCTGCAGGATATTTATGAAATTATTGTACTATGTTCCTATTTTCCTAAATAAATACTGAAAGTTTTTATGTTATTCCTTCTCCCAGATCGTGCTTTTGATTGTCTTCTAGCATAAACCCTATTCACCTGAAAGAATTGACCAAGCTGAACATCTTCTTAAATAATTTTATGGCTAGTATGAAAGTGATGTGTAATGCCGACTAGGGTTTCCATTATATTATTAATATACATATTGGGACCGTGTACACACTTTGGAAAAGCCAACTACAAGTAGTTCTCAACTTATGACCAGAATTTATGTTGCTAAGCGAAAAATTTGTTAAGTGATTTTGCCTCCATTTTACGAACTTTCTAGCCACTTTCTTGATGTTAAATGACTCATTGCAGTTGTTAAATTAGTAATACAGTTGTTAGTTGAGTCTGGCTTCCCCATTGACTTTGCTTGTCAGAAGGTCACATAAGGTGATATCGTAATCCCAGGACATTGCAGCTCTCATAAATATGAGTTGGTTGCCAAGCGTCTGAATTTTGATCATGTGACCATAGGGATACTGCAAACATTGTAAGAGTGAAAAACAGTAATATGTCACTTTTTTCAGTGCCCTTATAGCTTTGGATGGTCACTAAATGAACTGTTGTAAGTTGAAGACTTCCTGTATGTACATTATACAAGGAGAAATATCATCTATGCGGTATGCAGTAGGATATCTACACAATTGTTTTGTCTCAAAGTAATGCCAAAATATAGTTTAGTTCAGTGGTCTCCAACCTTGGCAACTTTAAGACCTGTGGACTTCAACTCCCAGAGTTCCTCAGCCAGCTTTGGTTGGAGACCACTGGTTTAGTTGACCCATTCTGGAAAAGCTACATTCTGACTGAACTGACACCTGGAACCATTAGCCCACCTGTTTTCTCATTACAAGTGGATAAGAATCCACCAGCTTTTTTATTTCACCCGTTTTTTTGACCGGAAAGCTGAATTATCTCAGTCACTGGTGCAACAGGGTCACTCCTTCCTGCTGTCCATCCAGGGCCCTTCCATACTGCAATTACCTTTACCTTTTCCATCAGCTTCACAATATCAAGTAGTGGTTCCTCCAATTCTGAACACTGCCCTTCTCCATGGGTGGGCTTCAGAAATTTCAGCAACGGATTCTCTGTTCAGTTGCTGGATGGGCATGGTGGGTGTGGCATAGTTGGTTTCCTGCACCACAGCAGGTGAACCATTTTTGCCTTCCCCAGGCTCCAGAGGCTTTCCTTGAGGGTGAAAACTGCCTCTCCCGGGCTCTGGAGGCCTTCAGGGAGTCCCATTCCCCCCCTCCTCAAGCCTCCATGCAGGCCCTCCACTTACCTCACATCCAAAACAGACTCCTGGGAGGGGCATGGTGGGGTGGCAGGGGCAGGGCATGGTGGGTGGGGCCAGCCAGGGGTGGCTTCTCTGAACTGGCCATAACATTAGCTATGGGTTATCCCGAACCTGGGTGAACCCATAGCAGCCCACCCCTGACCTTCCTTATTACCAGTTTGTTTACCCCCAACTAGCCAATGGGAAGGCCTTAAAAGAAAACCCTCAATCTTTCCTCACTGCAATTCCTAACCTGAGAAAATGGCCCTGTAAAATACTGAGTAGACACATTCCAGAGTTTTAGTGCAACGGGAAAGGAAGATCAAATGATGCAAGGCATGGGAGCAACTTGCCACCAGCTGAGAGGAGGGACAAGCTGGGAGGCAGAATGAGACTCGAGGTTTTGCCAGTAGGAAATATTCAATGGAAACATTGTCTGTACATCATTTCTATGGAGTGGGCCAAGCTGCATTCAAGCCCCGTGATCATGTGCAGATCCAATAGAGATGTGTTATCAATACAGTCACCTTATACTAAATAGACTTCAGCTCTGTTACAAATGTACAGCACTGGATTTTGTTACAGAGCCAGATTAGGGTGCCATAGAAGACCCTATCTTTTAGGGATTTTGACATAGGTACTCTAACCTATATGCACAATTTTAAGTGCAAAGTTTTTCTCTTGTCTCATTTTTCATGTGCATAAGAATTTTATTGACTCAAGTGTCGTGGGTGGAATAGCCCTTTTTCTTTTAGCACAGTCCCTCAGAATGCAATCAAAGAGATGGGAGATTTCAGCAGGAAGCCACTTTGAAAAATATTTGGGAAGATCTATATTCACACATAGAATAGGTTACATCATAGGGGAGGATTCTTAGATGAGTTATTTTTCTCTACGAACAGAGTTCTAATTAAATGAAGTTACCTTAAATTGTGTGATATCCAGTGGTTCGTAATGAAACTTGACTTTCCTCTGTCCTAATCTGCCTCATGAGACTCAAAATGGCAGCCTTCTGTCAAATTATTACATTTTTAAAATCACATATAGCAAATTCCCCCTGTAATTGGATGCAGTGGTTAGAACAGCTTTCATAATTACAGCACGGTTTTCCTTTAAGACACACATATGAAAATTCTTTCTGTTCAAGCCCTTGGCACAGTCAATAGTTACTGTTCCCACTCACAGCTGTCACTACCGTGCAAACTTAATAAATTCCATCTATGCATGACTTACTTAGCTAACCTCCATCCACCAGAGATATTCACATCCTGCTCAGAAGGGGCGGCTGTGGGGTGGGGGGGGGGGAGGGAAGGAGGGAGGGAGGGAAGAAAACAGAAAAAGAAAGGACAATAACAGGAGGCTTTCTAAACAATGGCTCTTGAATTATAGTGTTGTATAGGAGAGTGGAAGCGTTGCCAATCCACTTAATGAGCATCAGCCCACCAAAAAGTAGCTTTTCTTAATAACTTACCTGTTGACATTTTTATCTTACTCAAGTTCAAGTAAGACAAGGAATGGCCCTTTTTTAAAAGTCCTGCCTTTTGGAAGAAAGATAAGAAAACATTTTTGCAAAAGCTGAGTTTGGACTCGAATCTCCAGGGCAGATAGCCAGGTTAACAAATGCTGTTCCCAGCAGGAGAGCACGAGAAAGAGAGGGCAGGGATCTCAGGGGCTTTGTGCAAATGGATTCTCCAGTTTGCCTTCAGCTCAACAGGTGGCCTTGGGCACCTCACTCAGTTCTCCCACCTGCGGGAGGGACAAATGTAAAACAAACATACCATTCTAGCTGGAAATGTTGTAATTGAATACTGAAGAGTTTGAAAAACTATATCCGATCACCACTATTGTCATCATCATTCTTTCCTGTTCCTCACATTAAAAATTTGTAACAATGCCCTAACTGGCAAGATTCCCCCCCCCCCCATGATTAGGTATGGTCCTGTCTTTGAACTAAGAGAGCCAGTTACATCTAGTGGTGAAGTCACTAGGAGATTGTGAGTCCTACCTGAGATACAAAATCAGTTGGGTCACTCCAGTGCTGGGATTCAAATAATTTAAAAAATGGTTCTCTGCCCTAATGATTTCTTCCAACAACCAATTCACCAAACTGCTCAGAAAGTTAACAACTGGTTCTCCTGAAGTGGTGTGAACTGGCTGAATACCATCACTGGATCACTCCCTCAGAATTAGGAAGTAGACAGGGGCAAAGTATTTCAGAAGTCTTGCCAAGAAAACTGGAGGGACTACTCCAGAAAATTACTTTGAAGCAAGATGGGTGACAAAAATAAATATCTTACTGAGAACCAAGACAGACTCAAAATGAAAGAGGGAGAGGGAGAGGGAGAGAGAGGGGGAGAATAGAATAGAATAGAACAGAACAGAACAGAACAGAACAGAACAGAACAGAACAGAACAGAACAGAACAGATAGATAGATAGATAGATAGATAGATGATAGATAGATAGATAGATAGATAGATAGATAGATAGATAGATAGATAGATAGATAGATAGATAGATAGATGAGAGAGAGGGTGGGGGGAAAGGGAGAGACAGAGAGACAATGTATTTGAACTAGGAATACAACATTTGAGGTTCCAGTTGCATATACAGCTCTCTAAAATTGAGGAATAGGTTAGAGGAAAGTACTGCCCCACCACCACCATTGCAAATTAGAAGGGGTAGTAAGAAGTTTGCACTATTTATTGCCTGGCCAGCATATTTTGATCCCTGGGGAGGGAGAATCAAGATAGGACTTCTGATCTTCATGGTTGACTACGTCTGACTACATTGTGCCATTGGCCTTTTTGCAATGAAAACTCCTCTTTGGCATTTAGGAATATATGTAACTAATAAAATTATACTATCTCTCTGAGGACTGTTAAGGGACTGTTAAGATATGGCAACATCTACCACTTGAGATGCATACCTTGTTGTGTCCAATGGCAGGGCCAGTTCAGCCCTATTATAGATAACCAGAACTCCTCAGAATCCCAGTGCAATTGTGTGACTTTCCTATTAGAAAATGCTAAAATCCAACAGAATATCATCATCATCTTCATGGTAACTAGCAAAATGCACTGAGGGCTCTTCTGTCATATGCAGAAAGTCTGTACATGTCCTAAAGTGTTGCGGTTTTGTCAAATGTAGAGGGCATTTTGCAAATATGCTGACCATTCATCTTTGGCATCTTGCAGGATTCGGAAAGCCTGCCCATCCTTGAGTAAACACTCCTGACTGCCAGGTGAAATGTACATCATCTGGCATCAGCTGTCCTCAGAAGGCATCTGGAGGCAGAAAAGCAAAGTAGACTTCACTTTGTATTAGCAAATACACTGAAGTCTACACTACAAGCCACACTGCAAAATACAGGATGCATCCATTTCCTGGATACTTTCCTGGCTCCAGTTCCTGCCCTGTGAGGCTGGTATCGTCAATCTATGCCTCTTTGTCTTTACCACCCAGGAGGACAGCAAAATTGGACTACTGTACAGGAAATGGGGATTTGCTTCCAAGGGGCGATACATTGCAAACTGCCTATCCCTCTCCCAGGGTTTCCGAGCTGCTTGGAGAAGGTGAAGAGGGTTTTGGAGAGATTTATTTGGAGAGATCAGGAGGTCTCGTATGCTCAATTTGACCTCCTGGGCTGGATCTACCCCTGACAGCATTGGAGCTACATTGATTTATGCCCCCCAAAAGATGGGGCCCATTATGTTTTAATGCCTTGTCATTGCCTGCAGCCGTCTTTGGGCTCTTTCCTTTTTCTTTTTCCCTGTGTGGAAAAAAAGGATAATAATATAAAGCCCTCATTTTTGACCTCTCCAAAGGCGACCACATTTAAAGTATCAGATGGATGGAGGTCAAAGCAACTTTTGCACTGCTGTTGATTTCGGTATGAACACGGAAAGGAAATGCACCATTAGGAGAGACGCTGACACTCCTAGACATTGTAGGAGAGCTGTGCTCATCGAAGGTAGTCCAAAGCCAGGAGTCTGGTTAATACTTCCACATGCCCATACATACTTCTGAGGGAGTGAGCTGTAGCTTACTTTTAATAATAATAAAAAATAATAGTCAGATAAAGTACCATCAGACTTCTCCTCACTTTGTGATAAACATTCTTAATGCCTCCAAGAGATTAATCTTTTCTTTCATTTGCCTAATCTCTGCCAAAAGATGGCAGTAACATTGAAGTAGATCAATGCATAGAATAGAATAGAATAGAATAGAATAGAATAGAATAGAATAGAATAGAATAGAATAGAATAGAATAGAATAGAATAGAATAGAATAGAATAGAATAGGGTTTCTTTATTGGCCAAGTGTGATTGGACACACAAGGAATTTGTCTTTGGTGCATATGCTCTCAGTGTACATAAGAAAAATAAAACAAATACACCTGTATGTTCCATATTATTACATAAAAATGTACAAAACATAATGTAGGGCATAGGACAATAACTGGATAAAATATCATCAAAAGAATGCATCACTTATTTTTCCCCACTGTTAAAAATTTACTTATTACTGTTAGCCAAAGGCAAAAAAATATGGCAGGAAGAAGGAAAAGTTGCTATGTGGAATTCTCCTTTTTTAAATTAGTCTTCTGATTGTGGACATTTTGTTCTTAGGAACCTCTCTTTTCGCCATTTTTTGCTTCCTAAAAGCTACAGTATTCTGTGACCCAAATTAATTCATGCATGGTTCTGTATTATAATGTGTGCACTCCAAACCTTAAAAGCTCCTCCAAGTTATAATATATACTCAAATTTACTTGTAAGTGTTCCATTATGACACACAGAGGTGGCTTTTCTTTTCTTTTTATGAATATATATGATGACAGCCCACAAAATTAATGTGCAATTTTTTTTCAAAAGGCCCCTTTCATATAAACACCTGGAATTAATAAATGAAACATATTTCTACCGCTTCATAATTCAATTAACTATTGGTACACATCTTTAAGAGCCAACAACAACGTTGTCCTCCATTCCTCAGGTTGAGATGAAAGGCAAAATTCTTAATTCCAAACCATTACACACAATATATAAAGGCCATATTACAACTATGTAAGTACATCAAAAGTCACTTTGGTCCAGAGGCCTAATAAATAATCACTGCTCAAACCACTGACCTATTTAAATAGAATTCTTTTTTAAATGTATTCTGTCTTTCTTGGTAAAAAAAAAATATATAATTGACCAGCAGCAAGTACAATGAAGGTATATTTTATAACCGATCTCTTCTTAAGTTGCCATTTACGATTGCATATTAATAACATTAAATTCCATTATGTTCTCAATTTCCATTTGGAAAATGGATGTCATATGAACATGTATAAATAATTCACATCTTTATTAAATGAATGGCCATCAAAAACTTGGCACATGCAATCTATGACTTTTGACACAATTGACAATGTAACTAATATTTTTAATACTCTAGTAACTTCTTAATTAAGGCTTGTGATGTTTTACAACATTTATTCTAAGTCTGAAATGAAAATTTAGCCTGATGAATAACTCGGGGCCAGGCCTCTGATCACTTAGGTGTTTTTTCAATGATTTCACTGCAGTGATAAGATCAAAGACTAGGCACTTTCAAAACCTTAATTCGTCCAAATCCTAATTCTAAGAAATGTCAACTTGCAGTGTTGTAACTTTATATCCAAGATGTGAGCAAAAGGTAAACTGGAATTGATTGTGTTCCCGAATGTGCTGTTATAAAACTTTGCCAAAAGAAAAAAAGAAAGAAAGAAAGGCTTTTGGCTTCTACTTCTGCTGAGATGAAGGAAGTTTGAGAGAAAACCAGAAGTAGATTTCTTACATAAAAGAATGTGAACATCCTGAACAAAAATAGTTGATGAGATGAGCATGTTGCTGCTCTTAAATGGATGTGATATGTGAATCTAAAACAGTTCACTGACTGAATGAAACTAGCATTGAAAGGGCTCAGTTATGAATATCCAAGGAGAGGACCATCCTTGACTAGGAAACTATACCTTCACTGGAAGAAGGGTTCCATGTTGGGCTGAGCGATCTCCTTCATCCATTTGAATCAGAAAATTTTCCCCTTCTTACAGATATTTTTTTGGATTAGTCCTTGAACCCACAAGGCATCTGTTAGTGCCACAGGTTGAAAACATGAATGGCATGGCCTTCTTCTGGAGGAAATTAAATTCCTTCTAATTGGGCAGGGGATTGCCAACCCAATTGGAGTGAAGAGACTCAGAAATGATATGATCGGTCCAACAAAACTAAACTGCTTATAGCAATGAAAGAAAAAGACTACCCTTCAATTCAAATTCAATTTATTCCAGTCAAAGGTCATAAACAAAACAAAGTTTAAGATCCAGTTTAAAAATACTTCAAAAAAATGCTAATCTAACATCTATAAGCGAGATCCAGAACACAATATTAAGTTAGAAAAAGGGCTATATTTTTTTATTGGATTTCTCTCCCCACCCCTACCCTCACCCCCATCCCATCTTATTACTCCAGCCAGAATTTGGATTAATTTGACATTTCCAGCCACTGGAAAAGTCTCAAATTCATAAAACTTTCCCCTTCTTTTCTCTTTTAATTCAGTCATTCCTCTCCCCACTCCCACCTCACCCTATTGAAGTTGAAGTCCTTCTTGGTCTGCAAATATAGCAATTATCCCTCCTGAGTCTTTGACACAGTTACCACAAGGAAGTGGCTAGCCAGAGTGCCTCAGCGATCCAAATATCTAAGCCCATTAACAAACCCCTTTTACTTTTCACAGAGTGGGAGAAGAAAGAGGACTAGCTGACCCCCAAAGAGCTGTTAAAATTAAGGAGCAAGAAAGACTTCTGGTGTTAGCTAAGGCACAATGCCACCATTGCAGGGTAATCAAGGTAGATTGGAACCCTTGGCAGATGCCCACAGATATTTGACAGGGACAAGGGGGGAGGGGAGAGAGAAAGTGAGAGTGTGTGTGTGTGTGTGTGTGTGTGTGTGTGTGTGTGTGTGTGTTGTATGTTTTACGGTTCAGATCTGCTTTCTCTTCTTTGCTAATGAATGGCTGCAGTCCATCAAGATGTGTACCCAAGCTTCACCTCACACAATAGGCTGGCCTTGGCAGCCTCAGGATGGTGGCCAGGAAGGGGGGGGGAACCGTAGTTTTGTTTTGTTTGCTTGGAAATTTTCTTCGCTTGCCCCAATTTCTTCCCCCTCAGCTGTGTTTTATTATTTTTTTCCCCAAAGGCCCCCACATGTACCATACAAAAGACATCTAAACTCATTAAGTAAATTCCCAAAGAACCATTAACAAATCATTTTGTGGCAGCCAGAGGTATCAGATTTAATTAGGTGATCGGTGTTGATGAGGTGCAAAACAAAAGCCATCTCCTATCTGAAAATGGCCAGGTCTGATATAGAGGTTTCATTATTCCTCATGCAGCATAGACAATAATTGAACTTTATTAAGGATGCAAGGGAAGGAGGGAGAGACAGGAAAGAGAGAGAGAGAGAGAGGGAGGGAGAGAGAGAAAGAGAGAGAGAGAGAAGGGATACCCAGATTTGAGACAAAAGCGTTTGACTACAATTTATTTCTCTTTCTCACCAGGTATCTTTGAAGGACAGTGGAAGAGTCCTTTATTCACCCAAGTTAGAATGAAGGAAGCTATAACCTACATTAGGAACAGAATATAAAGCAGTTCTAACAAGCATAATTTTTTTGCAAGCAATTAATCAAAATGTATTTAGCCAGTCATTTCCAATGATAATCAACAGTCCTGCTTAAAACAATAACCATTTGGCAATGACAACACTGTTCGTTCTGATGTAAGTGGGCTTTGAAGCTTGAAATAAAACACAGAGCTTCCAAGTGACTGAAGTTTTTAACATGATGAATTATCTGACCAAGAAAATGCCATTACATGGCTCCAGGATTAAATATATCACCTTCAGTTCTTATATACCAGAATACATTCAAGAATCACAGGACTGCAAAGCATTGTTAGCTTCCTCTTTTCTAGAAAATATTCTATATGCCTTATTTTCAACCACTGTGTCCTTCAACATGATTTCTCTGGAGTAGAAATCATTAACTAGATATCAGGAGCCGGTTACTATGAGATTTGATGTTTTCTCCCCCCCCCCCCCCATGAAGAGATTCACAAATGTATGATTGCCACACTCGGGGGTGGAGGGGAATAAGCATCACATCTCTACATTGAGAAGCTAAGGATGGCTTCACTATTACTCTTTTAAGACTTGGACAAAGCCTGTGTAAAATTACATTAACATGGAATTAAAAAAAGATTTACGCTGAGGAAGAATGCCATCATATTCAGCAAGACTCATTCCTGAGTAAACATGCATCAGACTGATCCCTATGCATTCTTCCTCTTCCTGTCTCTGCATTATAATTAGTTTACTTTTTAAATGTTCCTTTCCTTCTATATCTCTCCTTGCCTTTCTCAGCCCACTAACTGGCACTGAAGAGCAACGTATATATTAAAACGGGCAAACAAAAATAGAATGCCATGCCTTTAAGGGCTTTATTTCAAATTTTTTACTACTGAAGTTTTCCAAGGTAAGACCCGAAAGCATTTTGTACAATAATTATAGAAAAGAATCGCTCTGCTATAAATGTTGGAACAAATATACCACATCTTAAAGCTTCCTTTGATGCTATCAGAATTTATGCCCAGCAAAACTGATGCAGGTGGTATCAATTGTAAACATGCAGGTAGTCCTCGACTTACAACAGTTTGCTTAGTGGCCATTCAAAGTTACAAGGCCACTGAAAAATGTGATTTATGACCGTTTTTCATAATTACGACTTTTGCAGCATCCCCCATGATCATGTGATCAAAATTGAAAATTCTTTGCAACTGACTCATATTTATGATGGGTGCAGTGTCCCAGGGTCATGTGATCCCCCTTTGCGATCATCTGACAAGTAAAGTCAATGGGGAAGCCAGATTCACTTAACAACCGTTATTAGCCTATCAACAGCATGCTTCGCTTAACAACTGTAGGAAGAAAAGTCATAAAATGGAGCAAAACTCACTTAACAAATGTCTCACTTAACAACAGAAATGTTGGGCTCAGTTGTGGTTGTAAGCCGAGGACTACCTGTATTGCCTTTCTTTTTCTTTGAGAAGCTGGTGTAAATGTGAAATTCTAGCATCGAGCACACTGCTTAGATCCATACATCTACTTCTCTGATACATTATGACACCCTTGCTTCTTTGGAAGAAATTGATACATCTGAAGGCCAACACCAGCTAAAGAACTGGCAGCTGTGATTGTGCATTGTTATGTAAATAATAATAATAATAATAATAATAATAATAATAATAATAGGAAGAGGAGGAGGAGGAGGAGGAGGAGGAGGAGGAGGAGGAGGAGGAGGAGGAGGAGGAGAAGAAGAAGAAGAAGAAGAAGAAGAAGAAGAAGAAGAAGAAGAAGAAGAAGAAGAAGAAGAAGAAGAAGAAGAAGAAGAAGAAACAAAGAAGAAGAATCAAAGCTAGACATGACCGAGTTGCTAAATTAATCCACTGGTCATTGTGTAAAAAATATGATTTACCTGTATCCAGAAAGTCATGGAAACATTGGAAAAAGTTATCGAAAATGAGAAGGTGAAGATCTTGTGGGACTTTGGCAGAACAGAGCATTTCATGGCTAATTTCTGGAAAAAATAAAAGACAAAGTGGATAGTGAAAAAACTTGGTTATGGTTAACAGCAGGTACATTAAAGAAAGAAACAGAGTCACTAATCCCGGCTGCGCAAGAACAAGCTATCCGCACAAATGCCATTAAGGCCAAAATCGAAAAATCCTCTGATGATGCCAAATGCAGACTTTGCAAAGAAGCTGATGAAACTGTTGATCACATACTCAGCTGCTGTAAAAAAATCGTGCAGACTGATTATAAATTGCGGCACAATTCAGTAGCACAAATGATCCATTGGAATTTGTGCAAAAATTATAATATTAAAACAGCAACAAACTGGTGGGAACATCAGCCTGAAAAAGTCACCGAAAATCAGATGGTCAAGATCTTGTGGGATTTTCGCATACAAACAGACAAAATACTGGCGCATAATACACCAGACATCACATTGGTTGAGAAAAATAAGGTCACAATCATAGACATCGCAATACCAGGTGATAGCAGGGTCGCTGAGAAGGAACATGAAAAAATCGCAAAATACCAGGACTTAAAAATCGAAATTCAACGACTATGGCACAAACTAGCAGTGGTAATTCCAGTGGTAATTGGCACACTGGGTGCTATTCCAAAAGCACTGGAATTACATTTAAAACAGTTAAAAATTGACAAAATCACCATCAGTCAAATGCAAAAAGCCGCACTGCTTGGATCTGCACGCATATTACGAAAATACATTACAACATCCTAGGCCCCTGGGTGGGGCCTGACTAGTAACCAATGCCAAATCCGGCAAAACAACTGGCCGCTGTGATACAATTATATAATAATAATAATAATAATAATAATAATAATAATAATAATAATAATAATGCTTCGCACCCTAAAAGTGATGTTGATTGATTATATCTACCAAGAGCAGAGGGTGGTCGAGGACTCCTACAAGTAAAACAGACTGTGGAAGAAGAAAAACACAGCTCAAATGATTACATCCAGAAAAGTGAAGAACCAATGATTAAGGAAGTAAATAAAGGAGGCCTTTTAAAGACAACTAAGTCAAAAGCTGAATATAAGAAAGAAGTAATTGAGAAGCGAGCTGAAAATTGGAAAAACAAAGCTATGCATAGCCAATACTTGAAAAGTATTGAAGGTCTCTATAATAAAATGACTGAGCTAGACAAAATTCTAACAGGTACCGATGAAAAAGTAATTAAAAAACTATATGGATATTTATTGGAGTTTAAATTGCATGAAGAACAAGTTAAAGAAACTATGATTGCTTGGGGGGAAAATTTTAAGTATGGGATTGATTTATAGAATTGGCAGAAATTGTGGTCTCAAAATTACAAAATGACAATGTCTACTGCATATAGAGAAAACTTGTATAAGATGTTTTACAGGTGGCACCTACCCCCGACCAGAATCGCAAGAATGTTCAAGAATAAATCAGAAAAGTGTTGGAAATGTCACCAGATACCTGGCTCATACTACCACATGTGGTGGACTTGCACTGTAGCCAAAAGATACTGGACTAAAATCCACATGTGGTTGGAGAAAATGATACACAAACAAATAGACTTTAAACCAGAGGTCTTTTTATTGGGAATCTTACCAGAAATCTACAACAAAGACTTAAAATATTTGATTGTAAATGTGTTAACAGCAGCCAGAATTGTATTTGCAAAAAACTGGAAAAATGAAACAATACCAAAAGAGGAAGAAATCATTCGAAAAATAATGGACTGTGCCGAAATGAGTAAATTGACATTTGAAATTAGAGAGCAAGAGGATGAACAATTTTATAAGATATGGGACTTGTTTTATCAATGGCTAAGGGAAAAAAAACAAAATTTTGGAAATGAAAAATGATACACTTATGTCTTAATTGGAAAAAGTAAATGATGATATAATTATGCTGTGAAATAATTCAACAATGATATAAGGAAGTACTAATATAAGGTCTGGTGATATAATGTATAAGGTTAAGAACTTACTATAATGATATTTCGCTGCTGATAAGGCAATTCTAATAGGGGAACAAATGAAAACTGGTATATATAGACAGCGATGCCTTGTTGAATAATGAAGGAATAAGATCTCTGTTTGAAGGTATGAAATGCAAGATTAACAATGAATAGAAGTATATTCTCTGGGGGAAAATAATGCTAATGTTAACTGAATATATATTGTAGAAGGAAAATGAGACCTTTAGTTACATTAGAGGAAATATCTGAGATGGTAAACATTATTTGAAGATGTAGATGTTAAAACAACCGTAATCAAACGACATGTTGCATGTGATGATGGTTTTTTTTTCCTCTGTTGTTTTTTGTTTTTTAAACCCTAGCTTATTGTGGTGCTTATTAAATATACAATAGAGAGATACGGGATGTATAAACTTAGTAGGGATGCACCTGTGATTAAACGACATATTGTATGTGAAGATGGGTTTCCCCTCCCCCCCTTTTTTTTCCCATCCTCTCCCTTTCCCATTGTTGTCTGTGTAACAAAAAATAAAAATAATTAAAAAAAAAAAAAGTATTGAAGGCAAAGCTGACCAAAAGCTAACTTGGAACTGGTTAAGATCAGGAGTACTGAAAAAAGAAACAGAAGGCTTTATTTTGGCAGCTCAAGAACAAGCCTTAGGCACAAACTACATGAAGGCAAAAATTCAGCATGTTACCACCAATAGCAAATGTCACCTCTGTAATGAGAAAGATAAGACAGTCGACCATTTGATCAGTTCACAAACTGACTACCTATAATGCCATGACCGCGTTGCTAAGATCATTTACTGGAAATTGTGCCAGAAGTTTGGATTTGAGTATAACAAAAACCTCTGGGACCATCAGGTTGAGAAGGTTCTAGTAAATGAAAAAGTCAAGATCTTGTGGGATTTCAGAATTCAGACTGACAGGCACTTGGCCCACAACACATCTGACATAACAATAGTTGAAAAGAGAAAAGTATGGTTCATTGACATTGCAATACCTGGTGATGTGTGAATTGAAGATAAGCAGCAAGAAAAAAATCACAAAGTACCAGCACCTGCAAATTGAAGTTGAGCTACTGTGGAAAAAGAAATCGAGTGTTCTCCCGATTGTAATTGGAGCCCTTGGAGCAATACCTAAAGGGCTACCTCGCTATTTGGAAATTTAAAATTTATCGGACTTAAACATTCTGACTCTACAAAAAACCACCCTACTTGGAACAACTTATATCCTCCAACGTTACCTTAACAGTTCCTAGGTCCTTGGTTAAGACTAGAGCTGCTGAGCTACCAACCAGCCCCAAAGGCTGTGAATCTCACCAAAGATTAACCAAATAATAATAACAACAACAATAACAATAATAATATAGTCTGCCTTCTTCCTGCAATTAATTTGATATGAAAGGTTGCAACTGTAGAAGTTACAGATGTTAAGGAGGCCAGGCCAACATATAGTTAAGGTCAAAGCAAATATAAAACACAGAATTTTTCTTTCAAGGGAGGGCTGAGATGCAAGTGGGGGGGGAGAGAGAGAGATTTGTCCAGCAACAGGTTGCTTCCTAGACCTGATTTTTTTTTAATTACTCTGCCCCTGTTATCTGCAGGGTCTACAACGGAATACTGTCTGCCATCGTGCAATACCTCTCAGCACTAGTAATTTAAGACTTTCTTCTCTGTAATACACTAAACCATCATAACCTGTCTCTTCCTATTTAGTTTAACCTACAAGCACCACATACTGATTTGGCTGTGTGTGGCTTTCTCTATTGCCATTTATTACTCTGCTCGACTCCTGAAATTCTGTTTGCAATTTAAGGCCACAAATTAGAAGCGCAAGTCATCTGTTTCCTATAATCCTCCTGTCAGGGCTGGAATCACATTTGGAGCTCAGCACCATGGCTAGTCCTGGGCCCTTAAAGCCTCTCTGATTGGTTAAGGTGGCCAGGAGCTGAATGCTGAATAAATAAAATACAGTTCACTGAAGAAAGAAAGAAAGAAAGAAAGAAAGAAAGAAAGAAAGAAAGAAAGAAAGAAAGAAAGAAAGAAAGAAAGAAAGAGAGGTGCATCGCATTAAATAATACTTAAAAAGCAATCAGCTAAGATGGTTGCATTCTTTATTAAACATTGTAGAAAAGTTCTGGCTCATTCTCTTTCCAATTCACTATAAAAGCACTTTAATATTTCTTTATTTAATGATCTAATTCACTCTTTCTCTCTCTTAATAACCCTAAGAAACTTCCATGACATACACCTACAAATTTACTTCTAATGAATTTCCACTCTACTTCTTTCTCAGAATAGAGGTTAGTTTCCAATGGTCTTTGTCTCCCTACCTAATCAAAGAACAATGTGGTTCCTCTGGGTATCTACTCAGAATTAAGACTTAACGGAGTTCACTAAGAGTTCTCCCCACTTAAGTATGCTCAAAACCGCAGTTTTAATTCAATAAAGGTACACCTTTCTGGCAAATAGTTGGGATTATTATGGCTGTATAAAATGTTATTTACCTGGTTGCTTAAAACTGTATTAAAAGCACAGGGGGACCAACTTTGCTTTCAGGCCTTTTCATCTCATAAAGCTGCACCGCAGAAGAAAATAATGATTGCTGTATTACTTTATGTGACAAAATGTTACCTCGCAGTGTGTAAAGAGCAAGGTTAAACAGCTATTTGAATAGAAACAGAGTCGCGACGTGGGAAGGAAATATGTCCTCTCTCAGCGGTGTCAAGAAGTCCTGTTCAAGCAAAGCAATTAAATTGCACATGAAGCAAAATAACCGACATATTTTACCCACTAAATCTTAGCTGCAAGCTGGAAATTTTAAAAAAATGATGGAGTACCTCTAAATACAATATTTACCCAGCTCCAACTAAACTATTACAGTATGTGAAAGGTACAGAAATTATTGGGAAAAATTAAAGAGAAAGAGCATTCTATTGTTCTTTGTGCATCTGGAAGATCCAGTTTGGCTACGCTTTTAAAGCAAATCTGGCAAGCTATTACTTTTAAATGTGCACCAAGATCTCTTGGAGAAGGAAAAGGGAAAATATAAAAGAAAAGAATTGCCCAAGATGTGATAGTACAGAGGCATCTGCTTTCTGTGATCCACACTTTGATTTTTCTTAACTGTGCTCTCCACACTACAGAGATGAATGTGCATTATGAGCCCTTATTACATAAATTTAAAAGTTGTGTCAATATTCATTAATAGTGCTCATTCCCGAGCAAAGGTTAACAAATACTCAGCCTTATAAATAATCATGCAACAGAAATCATTCATCAAAGACACCAAAAACTTTCCATATGCTCCCAAGCCAAGTTACCAGAGCTGATGCTACTAAAAAGAACTTGACGACGATAATGCAATTGGAGCCTTGCCAAATAAACCAGGGACATACTGAAATTCAGAGGCTGTATCCTTGGAAGCAGCAGACTTGCCGACTAAATCCTAGAGACGTTTCTTTGAATATAAAGAGAATGATCTCTCAGAATGAGGATCCATAAAAAGTTGCTAAAAGTACAGAGAGTAGCTGAAACTGCAGTCCAGCGAATTGGACTCTTAACAGGATAAATTTAGGCTTCCATTAAATTCCGAGTGCTAAATTGAAATACATTGTGATTACACAATCTGCTCATTACTCCCTATGTGCAGCAGATATCCCCTTTGAGCGGGTGGAAGAAGCTCTTTGCAGATAGAAGAAATGGATAGCTTTGAATAGAACAGGGGTGTCTACTGTCATTACGTGACATACAGGGGTGGATTCCTGCCAGTTCTAGCCTCTTCTATAGAAGAGGTTCCACAAATCTACAGTGCCATTTAGAACCGGTTCCAGCTCCCTCCCCCACCAGTCCACACATCATCAAGATGAAGAGCGAGAGAAGGAATTCTGGGAGTTGAAGTCCACAAGTCTTAAAGCTGTCAGGTTTGAACATCCCTGGGTTTTTTTTTCTAAAGGTTTAGGGATGCAAGGGTCTTGTAACTTGACAGCTTTAAGATTTGCATGCTTCAAATGCCAGAGTTCCTGAGCCAACATTTTGGTTGCTAAGCAAGAGCGTTGTTAAGTGAGTTCCACTACATTTTACAAGTTAGCCATGCCCACCCAGTCACATGACTGTCAAGCCACTCCCACCTGGTCACATGGCTGGCAAGCCACTCCCACAAAGCAGGCCACATCTACAGAAGAAGTTCTAAAAAAATTTGAAACCCACCACTGGTGACGTATCACCTTGTCGTCACGTGATGTATCACAACTTTTTCCCCTTCGCTAAAACGGGTGGGCATGGCCAGCTGTGATGCATCCGGACCGCAATAGAAGGATTAGTGTGGTTCCATCTACAGCCAAACAGCATTCATCTAGATCTAGATGTTTCTTATAATTATAGTTTATAAAAATGGTCCACATTGCAACAATTAAGCACTGTGCTTAGTAGCATTGGAACTTTAGAAGCACTTACTTCTGAGACAAGGAGATTAAATACAGCTTTCTTCCAAATGCCATATATCACTATGTGAGCTAACCCAACAAATTGAAAAAAGTTATATTAAAAAAATATGTGGCTTTGGATGGTTTGGTAACTGGGTCACACCATGCTTTGCCGGTATTTAGATTATTCAGTTTACAGCAATGTTATTAATACAAGGAGGTAGCCCTACGTTGAATCTTAAAAGGCCAAAACCTCCCAAAGAAACTACTCCTAAGTGGATACCATCATGACTGCAGCCAAATGTCCTAATTGTATTGAATTTCATCTGTCTGTGCTTCAAACATCTAGGGCTTCTTCCAAGCCTTATCTCGGTTCTGTGGGTCTGTATAGAGGAAAAGAAGCAAAAACAATCTTCTTGTTTCTGATTTATATACAGGCGTATCATTTACTTTTTTTTAATGAATTCATTCACCGACAGGTAACATTCAATAAATATGAACAACAGCTGAATGGGAGGAAGAATTAAATTCCACATCACATGGTAGAGGCTAAGTAAATGAGAAGATTGTTGCCTTGAACTGGAAAAAATGTCTCAGGGCTGCAAGCAAACCAATCTGGGGACAAACATTCACAAACCATATTCCATGGTAGAAAAGGCTGTTGCCACTTATTTGCTGTGTTTCCATGTAAATAAGACAGGGTCTTATTTTTTTTTGAAACCCCCCCTGAAATAAGCGCTTGGCCTTATTTTCGGGGAGGTCTTACTACTTTTGAAGGGGCAAGAGGCAGTGAGCGTGGTCACCTCATGGCTGCTGCTGTGTTGCAATATTTTTGGGGAGGACTTATTTTTGGGGGGAGGGCTTATTTTAGTGCATGCGCTCAAAAGCCCAATTGGGCTTATTATCTGGGGAGGTCTTATTTTCAGGGAAACAGGGTATCTGAGATGACTCAAAGTCTTGGAAGCTGGTCTCACGCAGTGCATGCAGATTATTGTGGCAACAGCTTCATGGCCTGACGGACCTCATTTTATCAGGAATTTGCCAGGAATTTCTGCTTTGAGTTCTTCCAACCTTAGGCTTGCATGATCTATTCATCTTGTCTTTGACTGGCCTCTTTTGTAATCACTTTCATTTTCACTATCAGTTCCTTCAGTTATGGGTAGTCCTGGATTTACGACCACAACTGAGCCCCGAATTTGTGTTGCTAAGTGAGAAATTTTTTAAGTGAGGTTTTCCCCCATTTTACAATTTTTTTGCCACATCTCTGCAATTGTTAAATTAGTAACATGGTTGTTAAGTGAATCTTGCTTCCCCATTGGCTTTGCTTGTCAGAAGGTTGCAAAAGGGAATCACGTGACTCCAGGACAATGCGACCATCATAAATATGAACTAGTTGTCAAGCATCCAAATGCAAATCTCATGACCATGGGGATGCTGCCACAGTCATAAATGTGAAAAATAGTCATAAGTCACTTTTTTCAGTGTTGTTGTAACTTCAAATGGTCACTAAATGAACTTTTGTAAGTTGAAGACCAGCTATATTTATTTTTTCATTGGATTATATCCCACCTTTCATTCAAAAGTTTAAGAAAGTGTTCTTACAACTACCTTCTTCTATTCCACCACACCATACCTCCCAACAAAACCCTTTGAAGAAAATCAGGCTGAGAGAGAGAATGGCTAGTCCCAAATCACGCAGTGAGCTTCTGTGGCTGAGGGTAGACTTTAATCTAGATCTAGACACTTCTAGGCCAACATCTTGAAAAGTAAAAGCTTTGGAAACAGTAACACACCAGTCATAAGATATGATCAGGACTCCTGTAGGTCCATTCTATAGTCCCATTCACACCTTCATAAAGCGGGAGTCTGCAACCTGCATGTGGCTCTTTGGGCCCTTTGCTATGGCTCCTCATTGGAGGATCCCAGCACTGGCTGGCCCCAACCCTCACCCTCCCCTCCCAGTCACTCCTTGCCTGCTCTAAGAAGGTAAGGGCAATGGCGCGGAATGGAGAAGCAGCCGGGGCTGATTCTCTGGCAGCCTCACTCTTACTGGAGCTTCTTCTGGTCCTTGTTGGTGCTGGACATGCCTGGATTGCTTGGGGAGACACAAAACCTGCTCTCCATCCCGAGATACTGGCCTGAGCCAGCTGTGACCAACGCCGGCTTCGCTAACATGAGGGCTGGTGGATTGGGAAGGGGATCTGGGAGGACAGGACAATAGAAAGGGGGATGGGCTCACTGTGTCCAGCCATGGCTTTAAAACTTGGAGAGAGAAAGAGACAGAGATCAAAAGGGTTTTGTGGTTCCAGGTGATTTTTAACAACCAGTTATCTGCCAACTGAGTAGGCATGGTTTGGGGAGGATCACATGACTGGTGGGAGGTAGTGACATCAAGTGGGCCATACCTACTCAGGTTTTGTGGCTCCCAGTGTTTTCTTTTCTGTGGGAAATGCGTCCAAATGGCTCTTTGAGTGTTTAAGATTGCAGACCCCTGCCATAAAGCAACACACTTTTGCTAACCCACCTTACACATCCTTGTATAAGGCATCCTTGTGGTGCATCAGGCTTTTTTTAACCTGGGTCCTAAAATAAAGTGAGACTATTATTAATCACAAACAAAATACATAAGCAAAGTTGCCATGAGTCCCATGACTTTTCAAAAACCTGCTGCCATCATCAAAAGTAGGAAAAATGCATATGCAAATCTGTTACGGGAATCATTTTTACATGCTTTCTTAATTTGTTATGATATCAAATATTTCATAACCAGGCCATGTAAACACACACACACACACACACACACACACACACACCAGGAAGTAATCATTTCAATTCATTTTAAAAGATAGGGTGAAATTTAGAGCATATTGTGCTCTTCCTTTGTTTTGATTTTTGTACAGGAGGATGCCTGCAATCCCCTTCTCTGCTTCTCTACACTGGGTAGATGCCTGATTCATGGCAAATCCTTATAAAGAGCACGGCTGTTTATCTGAGCTTCTGATTATTCCAATGGTCCTCCAGGCTGTTTGGATAAATGATGCGCTACAGTAATCATTGTAGCATCTCTGTGATCGAGGAATGTAGTCAGGCTTGGCATTTTAAAGGGTGGAAGAACTGAATCACCCATTCTGGTTCCATTCCTGTGCAGAAGAATCTGCGTTCAATGAAAAGAGTGTTCAACGAGGTTAACTGCACCTCAAGGCTAACCCCCTGACTCAGTGGTTTTACCGAGAGCAGCAACCAGTTGTTCCAGTGCCCATTCCAATAGTGCAGGTTACCTTAGGCTAACTGAAATGAGAAATTGGAGCTATATGCCAGAGAAGAAGGAAGAATAATGGAATGAAATATACCATACCCTGCATCAAGAATTGCATTCTGACTGAATTTCTTTTTTTCCTGCTGAATTATGCTTTGATTAGATCAAGGCAAATGCAAATCAAGAGAATTGGTGAAGGCTGAACTTTCTTTGGCTCCATTAGAAATTGGGCTTGGCAAACCTAGGAAATTTGTCAAATAAAATTGAGGGGAAATAGCTCATTTTTACCCAAACATTCCAAATTCAGAACCCATAAAGCTCCAGGGAATTATTAGAAGTCAAATGTTTATAGCCATTCTTCAGAAAAAAACTCTCTTTCCCATGGGCCTTAAACCCAACCTATTCCTATTTCCCCAAATGTTCACATCAGCTAGTGGAAGCAATCTGCAGGTGAAGATCTTACCTGTTGGTAGGACCACCATTCCTACATCATACATGAGGAAGAACAGAATAACAGAATTGGAAGTGACCTTGTAAATCTTCTCGTCCCACCTCCTGATCAAACAGGAAACCCAATACCATTTCAGACAAATGTTTGTCCAATCTGTTCTTAAAGGGTGATGGAGCACCCATAATTTCTGAAGGCAAGCCGTTCCACTGGTTAATTATACTAACTGTTAGGAAATTTCTCCCTAATTCTAGGTTGGTTCTCTCCTTGATTAGTTTCCATCCATTGCTTCTTGTCCTGTTTTCATGTGCTTTGGATAATAGGTTCAACCCCTCTTCTTTGTGGCAGCCCCTCAAAATATGGAACATTGTTGCCTCTAGTCCTTCTTTTCATTAAACTAGACATACCCAATTCCTGCAATTGTTCTTCATACATCTTATCCTCCAGTCTGCTAATCATCTTTTTTGGTCTTGCTGCACTCAAAGTCTCAACTCCTTTTTATTTATATTGCGGTGTCTAAAATAATAGTAATAAGAGTTCATTTTAGTACTTCATAGACAAAAATGCTCATGTGGAAGGTTTAGGCAGTTCTTCTATGACAGCCTTTCTCAAACTTTTTTACCATGGAGAAACCTTTGGAATAATTTTCAGGTTCCAGGGAACCCTTGCAGGAAAGTTATTATATGTACAGCTCATGGTACATTTGTTTGATCCAGGCCCTTCTGATAAGGAGGGGGCAAGCCACTCTAAGGATTATTCTGAACACCTGTCAAATACATGGTTGCATTTACTCAGACTTGGCCTCCAGCTGTGCAGGTAACTGGTGTGTCTTCTCTCAAAGCTGGTTCCATTCATTATTGATAGAAGGGAGAGATCTAGCCTTAGGGTTCTGCTTTGTGGGATGCTATAGGGCTCAACTATTTCTTGACCTCTATTTAATACCTACCTGAAACCACCGAGTAAGCCAATACTGGATTAAGTGTACCAATGATACTGTGATATGTATCTCATATAATGCCATTGAGATGCTTTCCTCTAAGCTCTATGAGCCTGAGAGAAGAACTAGCTTCTGTTCAGTGCTACCAAGATTAAGTGATTGTCTTGGGACTTCCTGCATCTTGTGATTTCCATTGTTGACTCTGGATGGGGTAATACTCCCCCCAAGTAGAGTTGGTGCACAATCTGGAGGTCCTCCTGAACTCATGTCTTCTGCTTCAGAAGCAGATGGCCGTCATGGCCAGAAGATACTTTTCACAATTACATCTTGTGCACTAGTTCTTGTTTACTTCCGGATTGGATTAATGTTGAGCATTCTCCGTGGAAGTCCTCTTGAAGGGCATTTGGAAGATTTAGCTTTTCCAGAATATGGTGGCACATGCAAAACTGGGGGCTTCGTATCATGGCAGTAGCTGCTTCAGGAGGTCTATTCACCATGACCAAATCACTGTGGCCAATTCACCATAGCCAACTCACTGCAGGACAGCTCTCTATGGCCAACTCCCCACAGGATAACTGTTGCCATGAGACAACAGTTATACTAATATCAAAGAAATAGTGGGATATTTATTTATTTATTTATTTATTTATTTATTAAATTTATATGCCACCCAATCTCGAAGGACTCCAGGCAGCTTACAAAAAAGAGGGAAAAAAGACACATAATGAACACATAACGGAAAAAAACAGTTTAAAATAGCAACACCTCATACATTCATTCTAATTGGGGCTGGACCTCAACAGTGAGGTCAACAACCCCAGGCCTGCTGGAACAGCCAAGTTTTTACAGCTTTCCTGAAGGCCATGAGAGTGGGTATGGTCCGGATCTCTGGGGGTAGCTGATTCCAAAGAGTCGGAGCAGCCACAGAGAAGGCTCTCCTCCGGGGGCCCGCCAGCCGACACTGTCTGAAGGAGGCCCAATCTGTGGGATCTTACTGGCCGCTGGGAGGTGTGTGGCAGTAGGCAGTCTCGAAGGTACGCTGGCCCTAAGTCATGTAGGGCTTTAAAGATAATAACCAACACTTTGAATTGCGTCCGGAGACCAATTGGTAGCCAGTACAGCTTGCAGAGGACAGGTGTAACGTGGGTGTACCTCGGTGCACCCAATATCACTCGCACGGCCGCATTCTGGACTAACTGCAATCTCCGAACACTTTTCAGGGTAGCCCCTTGTAGAGCACGTTGCAATAATCCAGCCTCAAGGTGACAAGGGCATGAGTAACTATTTGAAGTGCCTCCCTATCCAGATAGGGCCTTTAAAGAAAGGATGCCAAAAGAGGGACAAATTGAAATGTGAATGGCAAAAATTAAAATAGTTTATAAATTATTTTAAATAATTAAAGTGAATTGTTGAATTGTCCCCCATGGTGAATTGGCCATGGTAAATTGTCCTGCAGTGAGTTGGCTGTGGCAAGTTGGCCATGGCGAGTTGTCCCATTCCACCCAGTAGGTTTTTGGGTACAATTCAAGATGCTGCTTGTTACCTTTAAAACCATACACATCACGGAGTTACCTACTGACAGGACCACCTCTCCATGATGGTTCCTATCTGTCCCATCAAAACAGACATATGGGTTACAGGTTATATCACTGTTCCAGTGTCATTTGGTGGGTTCAAAGAAGCATGCCTTTTCTATCAAAATGCCTGCCATATAGAATGGCCATCCTCTGAGATACAACAGCCCTGATTCTGAAAGCGGACATCTATCAAATATATCCATCTGCACAAACAATGTCACGTTCCCTCACTTTCCTCAATACCAAATGCAATATGTGGTTTAGCCTTCTGCCCTTTCTAGCCTTATGCTGATTTCATAACTTATAATGGCTTTTTTCATATTCTACTCTCTGCCAGGTAGGAGAGCCCCTGAAAGGGATTAAATCCTTTTTCTGTATCCAAATAAACTTCTTCCATGGATCTTGTTCTGTTTATTAGGTTGGCCCAAAATTCCAGCCATACCTCTAATTTCCCCCCCTTTTTTTTTACTATCCCCAGTGAAGGATTAGCAAATATCAGTGGATGAGATCCATGGCTCTGAACAGTTGACGTCATTCAAGGCTGTCCTGGTATGCATTGTCCCACAAGGTCACCCGCCCACATACCTAGCCTTTCTCCCTTCCCATATTACACACATTCATACAGCGCCTAATTGTTCATTCCCCAAATATATTTATTATGCAGCTGTGTCCCAAGCATGTCATGAAGAAAATGTGGTAACTGCACTGAGCCAAACATTTCTAGTCTCATTAGAGACAAATCCTAGGTAGTTGAGGATTCATTATTATGTGTACTATTGCCATTTCTCCCCCTCTTCTTAAAATACTCAATAGTTTTATATTTTTATTTTTAGGATGGCAGGAATATATGCACATGTACGGAGAACACATGAAGCTTTTGTTAAGAAAACTGTATCTTGGTTGATACATAGCAAATGAAATAAGGAATTTAATTGTTCTCCCTGTTTGAATATTTGGCTGTGGACTGGATTGTGTTGAGCCAAAAATTCAGCCAAGTGGGGCGGGGAAAAATAGCCATGAATGTGAGATATAAGAATAGTAATCAGGAACAGAAGATGTCAGTGGACTTCAGAGCGTGGGACCACTAAAAGTGGTCTTGTTTAGGGACAGGGTCCTGCCTAGATAACAGGAAGGATATTATTCTTCTCTACATTTCTTTACTGCTGCAACATTTGTCACCTGGACTTTTGCAGCCCACATCTGGGCTCCCTAGAATTGGGAGCTGACAGTGTGACTTAGATCTCAGTAAGAGAACAGAGGCTTGGCCATAGGTTAAACCTCTTTAAAAAAAGAGTTTTAGTAGAGTTGGCCAAGAAAATCTACCTTCCATATCCACAGCATTTCATCCTAGTCACTTTTGGTGCCCAAAGACCCATCTTGCAGTTCTAAGCCCATGTATGGTCCACGGCCTAAATGAAAAGGTCTACAATCTCCTGGAAGAGAAATCACTCTTTTCCCACAACCATGGAGGAGGAGAAAGAATAAGAGAAGAAGATTTCAGAAAGAAAAAAAAATGGAATAAAAGGATGCCCAAATGAAAGAGAATGGATCCCACAATTACTTACTGGCTCTGGCCCTACTTATTGCTTACTTCCCTCTTACCAATTGTCATTTCCTCCCCCCTCCCCCCCCCCAAGAGAGAGAATAAAGCCTTCCCTAGGGAAAAAAAGGTTCAGCAGAGGCAATGTCCGATTTACCATACAGAAGTTATGACCATTTTTTCTTTGCTTTCTCTCCAATATATAGGTAGTCCTCAACTTACAATTACAACCGCAATTAAACCCATAATTTATGTTGCTAAATGAAACCATTGTTAAGTGACTTTTGCCCTATTTTACAAGCTTTCTTGCCACAGTTGTTAAATGAATCACTGCGGTTGTTAGATTAGTAGCACTGCTGTTAATTGAATCTGGCTCAATGAATTGAATCATCACTAAATGAACTGTTGTAAGTTGAAGACTTCCTATATGTACATTATACAAGGAGAAATATCCTCTAGTCAATGTAAAATGGTTGTAAATTGAATCTGATTTCCCCATTCACTTTGTTTATCAGGCACATGACCAATTGTATCTGTCATAAATATGAGTCAGTTGCCAAGTGTTTGAATTCTGATCATTTGACCATGGGGATGTTGCAATGGTCATAAGTATGAAAACCAGTTATAAGTCACCCTTTTTTACTGCTGTTGTAACTTCAAATGTCACTAAGTGAACTGTTATAAGTCAAGGACTACCTGTATAACAGATGATCTCTTCACCATTCCTGATTCTTTTCCCCAATCTACATAAGAACAGGAAAAGATGAAAGAGGTGCTCATGATTATTTAAACAGTCTGCATTTTCTATCCATCAGTCAAAACAAGTTACAGGAAGGAAACAAAAGACTCATTAAAAGCAAGTGGACCTTAGCACTTATGAACAATGTCAATCCCATTCATTTAAATGGTGCTTTGGCATGCCAAACATTTACTAGATTTTCCCCAGAACCAGAATGGTAACGTAAGCTCCAGCTATGTGAATAACTCTAATCCTTAAAAATATATCCATTACATACAACGGAGAAAACCTGTGCATTTTTTAAATGCCCAGGTTGTTTGAAGATTGCAAATAGACAAACAATATAGCAGAATTCTTCTGTTTTAAAAGCCAATATCCCACTCAGGTAGTTTTTGACTCTTTGTAAATTGTTAACAGCCTAATTCTAGTTTTATATTTACAGAACTCTTGGCATGACAGTCTATCCCTTATTCTCATGAACAAAAACAGAGCTAGGGAATGTATTCCTTGCAGTACCTTGAAACTTCCTTTTGTCATGGTTGCTGAAAAAAGCTAGAGTCACTTTTGAAAGGTTTGTGATATTTACACTGCAATTATTGCTTCTTCCAGAACCAACTAATGTAATCTGTAATGGAACTGAACAAGAAACAAATCTGGTTTAATTACAGAGTCTGTTTGCAACAGACATCTTTCACTTGTAAAGTAAATTCTACTCAAAACTGGCCTTGTAAACAATCCTCCATGAGACTAACAGCAAACGGGATAACAAAGGCTGGCCATAATAAAAGCAACATAGCCAAAATAGTTTTTCGTGAACAGCCAGCCAAATGCCTTCAGCTTTTTAATGCTGTTGAGTGATTCTGATAAATAAGATGATGGGTGACTGACTGTGCAAAGTCACTCAGCTGCGGTCTTGCCACCAGCAAAAAAAGGAGAAAGGATTGAATTGGACATTAGGGTACCATGAAATAGTGAAATCTCCTTTGGCTGGTTATAGGACTCGCCATTTCTTTTGGGGGAGAAGAACTTGGAACAATCCCATTGTAGCAGTTTGCAGGCCAGTATTTGAATGGTTACTACTGTTTATTTAGTAGTCCAAGTTCAAGTTACACCGTCTGCCAGTGGTTCTATCTATAAAACCTATACAAATAATTATGAAATACTAGACAACCCTTGCCCCACTGGATCATCATTTCACAGATATTTCTTCACAGAGAAACAGAACGACCACTGGTGGGCAAAAGAAGGGTAGGAATGGGAGTGGCTTCTAATTTTCCGATAGCTTCCCCACTCCCATTACTTATGGGAAGATGAACGAGAGCATCCGAAATCTCTCCCCCTCCTTCCTTCCTTCCTTCCTTCCTTCCTTCCCTTCACATCCTATATATTACATAGCCCACTTGAGGTACCTTGGTTTAAAAATGGTTGCCCCATGATGCATCATTTAGCCCAGTTAAAGGTCATAACAACAACAGTTTTAATCGTTCTGAGGTCTATTTGCTCAGGCAAATTCAGGAATGAAAAAGAAATTATCACATAGGAAATCCTGTTTCAAGGAGGAGCAAATTTTCTTCAATCACTTCATAATTATTTTCTGAGGTGAAAGACTTCCCAAGAAAATGTGGAAACACTGAGACTGAGGGTACTTCCCTCCCTTTCTTAAAACCAACAGACCTTATTGTAAAGACAGAGTGTAGCAGGGTGGAGTTGTATGAAGGGATAAATAGGGAAGATTTTCATTGGAGGACCGAATATCCATTACCTTCAAAGAGACTGGCAAATATCTTCCAGTGCCACCCAATTCAGGAGATGGTATAATGATGGGGTTTTGATGCCAATGGGAGCTAGTAGAACATACTATAAGTGTGGTTAGCTAAGAAGATGGCTAAAACTGAGTGCCATTATGTACTACGAAGGAACAAAAAATTCAACTAACCTCAAGATGAATGATTAGGTAAAAAGGAAAGACATGATAAAGGCATTTTCAGTTTCTTTTATACCAGGGGTCCCTTTTAATGTAAAATTAAAACTTCAGACCATTCGTGCTTGTGCGAGCAAAGCATGCTTGGAGCTGCCATCTTTCTATAAATATTGATGGGGAGTGGAGTGCTGGTTTTGTTGCTGTAAGAAGGTTGGTTGGCTGGGTTGTTACACACACACACACACACACACACACACACACACACACACATTCACACATAAACCAATACTTTGATTTGGGTATTTGAAGAAGTCAGTCTATATAGTCTGATCCAATCAAAGTTTTTGTTATGTAGAAACATGAATTAAAAGAGAATAAAATATTAGCAATGGAGATATTAATACGTTAGTGAAACATTATATTCTGCTTTATGCCATTTTGTTTGAGAATATTTTTGGTTTCCATATTTTTTAAGCTCATCAAAAAAAATTTAGATTGATAGATCAGATTATGTACTGTATCAAAATAAATATCTACAAGACCAGGTGTTCTAATATTTGTCTCATATATCAGCAAAGGAATTGTTTTGTTTGGCTGCAAATCAGTCCCTCTGTAGACTGATTTTCATATCATTGGCTATTTCACTTACAGGTAACAAAGACTGCATTAAACATAAAACTTCCTGGTCTTCGTTATCAAACCACAGGGATGAAATTCTAAAGTACAATTCAAGTCATTCAGTTCAACCTGGGAAGTCAAAAGTAGCCCGGTCAGATGACTCCAACTCCAGACAGGCGTTACCTTATTAAGAATGAGTAATGGATAAAAGGATAGATGTCTCATCTCTGTGTTCACACAGAAATATGAGGGCTTTGCCCTGAACCTCTCTTGTTATCTTCCTTTCAGGAAGTTGAGGAGAGTGTTAAAGAGGTCAAGCGAGAAGAAGAAAAGATCCTTCATGCACACTCACTCTTCCCACTTTGTATATTCACAGGGCCTTGTGGATTTTTTAGAATGTGGGAGACATGTTTCATTTGCTCACTGCAGAATGAGGGAGAAAGAAAATGAGGAAAGACATTTCCTCAGCATTGTAGCATTATTGATTCATCATACAGTCAGCCTGATGTTCAGACAGGCTTTGGCAATTTTTATCCACCTATAAAAATGACCAGGGTAGAGGTAGAGGTATTGCCTCAGGATGTAAGTGGTTCTGAGTAAAGCTGACTTTTACAATTGACTGGTGGTGAATTTTTCAGGGTCTATGGTGTTCAAGTGATGCTCTAATTATTTTTATTATTATTATTAATTCAGGATTACTAATTCAGGATTAATCATCCAATAATCTCTGTAACCAAGGTTAAGAAGTAATGGTGGAAAACAATGGTACCTTACATCAGGGAGGGGCAACCTGGTGGCCTCTAAACGTATTCCAATCACAATTGATGAATATCAGTAGTAATTTCCCCATCATTTAGATAAGAAATCACATAACTATTGTGATAGAAGCTCCATTGTGCACCTTGTCACCACCTCACAGGAGCCAGCTGTTAATTTCTCTGGAATTTTTTTTCCCAGTTGAGAGCCAAGCAAGACAATATTCCTAGAATGCTGATCAGCTATTAGGTGAAGAATAACACAACACTGGCAATGGAACTGGCAGAGCCAGTTGTTGTACATTTCCAGCACACCACTGTCCTGATGGGGACTAGCCCATTTTGCATAATTCTCTCACGCATTATATGTGGTCTTTGCACTCTCGAAAAAAAATAGAATACTGTGCAATTCCAATCAGATGTGCTTCCTTCACAGAACCATGATTAAACCAGATGTATGGACCAGACTGTATTGGAGGATCTCCAGATGACTGCCTGCCAAAGGGGCAGCAAGCTTGGTGGCATAAGAACAGCCTGGGTGGATACCTGCCACTTCAGTTATGTACTTCTTTAAATTTGTCTGTAAATCTAGTGTCCTTCTAGAAAGAGCTGCTTCCTTGAAGAGGGTGAATCTCCAGTTGACACAAGGATATTCACCATCTATCATGAAACTCTAGAAGACCAGAAGAAGAAGAAAATGTCATTATGAGATCTTTCCTGGTTTTCTTTGGACATCAATGTGTTATTCATTCATGCCCTGAACCAAATTAATTCATCAGACCTATATTATGTATGTAAGTTAGAGGACAATGTTGCTTTGTTATTGATGTTTTGTTGTTGTTTACATTAGGAGATGTTGAGCTTATAAAAACTTTTCAGCAGAAACAATAACAAAGCAATCTCAGCGATGGTCCATGCTTTGAACTGCTCTGGTAACTATTGCAATTTTGTGGTCTGCAGTTTCCCACTAATCATACAAATCAACTAAGGCTGAAGCCCTGGACAGGTGACTTCACAAAGTCTTACTACAAGACAAGAGAGCAGCTATTTATGGTGAATAATTTCCATTTGGATTGCAAACTCTACTTCCCTCTGTGTCTTGCTACCCCCAACCCCACTTTCTTTTCTTAACTCAGCAGAACTCAAAGAGCTTGCCTGTGGAACCTGTCTCTGTGCAGCATCTGATTATTTTGTGAAGACATTTCTTCTATGACAGGCAAACCTAACATCCTTAGCTCCCTCTCCGCTTCTGACACAACCTGTCTTTCTTTACCTTCTAGGTCTGTGCTCTCACCTCTCAGACCCATCAACATGTTCCTGCGATCTTAACCTGTAGGCTTCGAACATTTCAAATATCATTCCATCCAGAGAAGCATTTGTATAAAGTGTGTTTGATAGCTGTGCTTACCTTTCTATCGGCCAGCTGTAGGCAACCTTCCTACATTGCACTCCCTCAGTTTCTATCACTGGTGTCATTTGTTCAGTTAAATCTAAAAGAATCGCTAAACAATGCACTGAACTATTTCCTTTTTCAAATTAATGACCAGTTCATGAGAGAAAGCACACAGCAAAGACATGATGTACCAGAACGAAGAAAACAGCAAAGTAAAGGACACTGATTTGTTTTTTTTTAAACTGAAAAAAATGTAAAAGTAACAAAAGGCATGGGAATTCAGTATGAAGGAGGCTTCCTAATGTTTGTAACAGCTTTATGAAAAGAGTGGAGCTGTGAGAGAAAATTACAATCCAATTACATTTTCTATAGGAGATGTTTTCCTTGGAATTTATTAGAGGAGGTGAAAACTGAGTGTGAGGCAATGGCTCACTCTGGGTGCGTTTCACAAGAAAAATAGATAATTTAATTTGTAATCACTACCAGTATTAACACATTTCCAAATAGTTGATCTCTTGATTCATGTATGAGAAAAGAAATTACTTACTATAGCTGAAGCTATGCTTCATCTGTTCAGCTGGAATAGAAATCCTTACATCTCGGGGGACACTAAATTGGGGACAAGTGATGTGAGGCCAGGTTCACCCATCAAGCAAAGCTAAATTTGTAATTCAGAAGGTATTAGGAAGAAGCTATTGTGGTACAGTGGTTAGAATGTAGTATTACAGGCAAACTCTACCCACAACCTGGAGTTCGATCCTGATGGGGGCTCAAGGTTGACTCAGTCTTCCATCATTCCAAGGTTGGTAAAATGAGGACCCAGATTATTGTGGGCAATATGCAAATAATGTTTTCATGATATACTATCCAGAGAATGGTGTAAGGCACTATGGGTGATATATAAGTGTTATTGCTAAGTGCTACTGCTATTGTGAATCCAGTCCTCATAATTTGTAATCCATCATTCAATATGCAGTGTGATCACCATCAGATGTGTTTTCTTCAAGGAACTATGATTAAACATGATATGTGGACCAAACTGTATTGGATGATCTCCAGATGATGGCCTGCCAAGCGGGCAGCAAGTTTGGTGCCATGAGAACAGCCTGCCTTCAAATGGAAGCCTGCTATTTCATTTACATGCTTCTCCAGATCAGTCTGTAAATCTAGTTTCCTTTTAGAAGGAGCTACTTCCTTGAAGAGGATAAGTCTCCAGTGGGCACAAATATATTCACAATCTATCATGAAAAATTAATGGAGAAGAAGGAGGAAGAAGAAAAAGAAGATCATAATTATGAGATCTCTTCTGGTTGTACTGTTATTGCATACAACCTGTAAGATTTTTTTGTTGGTGACTTAATTAAAACCATGCTCTCTGTGATATCAAGATTCCACAGAATAGAAGACAAATGCCCTATAAGAATGGCCTCGGTACTAAGCACAATCATGAAAAAATTGCAAACCCCTATTTAAATCAATGTTTAGTTCCACAATTGCCCTCATCCAAATAGAAAGGAAAGTTCAAAAGAAACCAGTGGGATTGTCTTCCCACTGATCCTAGCTAAAATATTATCTCCCGAACCAGGGTTGTTTTCTCTTTCAATGAACTGAATGTTACAGTGGGTCCAAAGGAAAGGCAAATTAGCCTACAAGGAAACTGACAGCTTTATAACCCTATCCCTCTGATTGAAATGTCGGGAAGTCTCCTGGCAATTCTCCCAGACATGCAGGTAGAACAGCAGGTTCACTTATTATGTTAACTAAAACAATCTGGCTTTGCACAAATGCACCTCAGGCCCAGCCAAGTGTGAAGGCGTATCTATGTGCCAAGCCAAGGCAGAAAAAAAAACACCACCATTCACCTGAAATGCATGATTTGCTGGTTTTTTGTGAAATACTAACAACAGCGTTCAGAAATGTCCTATAACTAGAAGGTTTGGGTACATCTCATCAGATCACTATGGTGATATCAAGAAGGACCAAGATTATAAAATGTGGGAAGATATTAGTTCAGTTCTGATTAAGGAAGCCAGTTGATAAGAATGTCATTATAATCCCGAAGTCTTAGTCTATATAGTCTTCTGTACAAAGCCCTCCACCCAAAAAAACCCATATGTTTTTGAGGATTATAGTTAGCTAGTATTTATGTATCACCTTTTCACTGGTGGGATTCAACATTTTTTACTACCGGTTCCGTAGGCATGGCTTGGTGTGTGTGGCATGGCTTGGTGGGCATGGCTTGGTGGGCGTGGCAGGGGGAGGATACTGCAAAATGTCCATTCCCACCTGATCAGCTGGAATAGATGGGGGCGGGACCAGTCAGAAGTGGGATTTACCGGTTCTCTGAACTACTCTAAATTTCTGCTACCGGTTCTCCAGAACTGGTCAGAACCTGCTGAATACCATCTCTGCACCTTTTCCAGTTTCCATTTGAATCTAAATCTGCCTGAAGAGAATAGCTCCAAAATGAGTTGTGGTTTTGTTAACTGCAAAAACAATCTTTTCATGACCCAGATGGCCTACAAGCTCATGGTACAATCCCTGTACACTTCAGAAGGAATTATATGTCATCCTTCCTACAAAAATCAATGGCAATTTCCTAGAATTTAGTCTTCATGGAAAAAACATTGATGATCTAAGATGTTTTTTAAAAAAATAAAAAAACCCATTGCTTCCATATTACCACAATCCCCTTCTTATGGTTCTAAATAATGCATTAAATATGTTTCCAAAAAGCGACACCAAAAAAGCCACAGTTGGAATTGCGCTTATGTGAGGAAGCATCTTATGGTATATTAAGACATCACCAGATCTTTGCATTATCCTCATTTTCCAATAGTTTGTGTTACTTCTTTAAGAACATCCAGAGGGGGGAGGGGGAGGAAAGTGAGAATTAAATAAAAATGAGATTCTGTTTCCTATTTGTGAGAAATTTATTATATATGGGCAATAGCATAGATAATAAAGGTTTTTTTCCCCTTCTCTTAATAATCCAGAGTTTTGAAATAGTAGACACGTAGTAGATATGGGGCTCCTTTTAAAACATATCCCAGGCTTTAAGATAGAAAAACATAATATGAATGGCTGGGATCTATGAATATTAATGGGAAATTTGCCTGACTTCTAGAAATGTCCTGATCTTGTTCTTTGGTGAATGCTAACTCAACTAGGTGAAGCTGCTACCTTTACAATTTCAAAGTAGTGTATGTGTAAATTATTAAAAACACAAAATGTTTGGTAAGCTTTGGAGGTCATTTCAATATGTACCAACTCTGTGCTGTAGCAGCTGTGTATTTTTTTAATCTAAATCAAGAATTACATGTCTTTTAAGTAGCATATAAGCATGGAAGTAGTCAGTATCTCCCAATGCCTTTAATCAAAGCCCCACGTTGCGTGCATTTCCCATTTTAATGCATGCTCTTTAGAAAAGAACATGATGTTAAGTTATAAAATAATTACGGCAAGTTAAATATGAAGTATCTTCAGTAATGTCCTTCCTCATGGGACACCCTTTGTTAGTAGTAGTTAGTAATGCAATCAGATATCTGGGATTATTACAGTGGCTTGCCAAAAATCACTCCTGTTTGTTTATTAAAGCAACCCGAAAAAGACCATTGTATCAATTCCAGCCTTAGTATAATTTCTGCCTTTCTGAAATTTTATCTGCTATGAGTCATTCTACTATAGTGAGATTCCAAAATGGAGTCAGCAAATAAGTCTTGCTTCCTCTGGGCTGAAGGAAATTCAATAGCAGGTTGTGATGAGAAATTCAGAAGAGAAGAAGCATATAGCTCTAAACCTGAGTTTACAAATGTTCAACCTGTAAAGCCCATGATAATTTACACAGCTGTTGTGACTTTTTCAAAGTAGCTAATCACTTCGTGGAATCGTAAGTACTAGAAGATACCTCAGAGATCTTCTGGTCCAACCTGAAATCAAATTGTTTTAATGTGGAAAATTAAAGGATGCAATGGAGCAATACATAAAGAATTGATACAGATACATTTCGCACTCTAAGAAGAAAAGGCCATCATGAGCTTACTAGGGTAGAGACAATGATTTTAAATGACACGTATGTTACATATTGTGAAGTTTTGCATGCTTTCTTCTTTACCTTTTCAAGAAAACAATGCTAATAGTTTTCTTTTTCCTATCCTGGGGACTATTTGCCTTCGTGATGTAACACTTTCAAAATACAAAGACAGCTTAGCAAGTTTTCAAAGCTTTTCTTCAAAGTAAATTCTTTAGGTTTACTTTTTTTAATGGAAACATGAAAAGTGTATCTAGCTAAGGAGAAATCAAAATGTACTATTCACGTGCAAACACACATATACAGTGTACCAAAAGTCAGGCCCCATAGACAATTTATTCTATAAAAAGGCAAATAGATTGCCTTTTTCTTCTCAATGCTAAATTTCTAAATTAGAGCTAGTTTAGGTGTAGTGCTTAAAGCAGCAGGCTAAAAATCAGGGGAGCATGAGTTCTAGTCCTGCTTTAGGCATGAAGTCAGTTGGGTGATCTTGGGCCATTCTCTCTCTCTGTCTCTCTGTCTCTCTCTGTCTCTCTCTCTCTCTCTCTCTCCCTCTCCCTCCCTCCCTCCCTCTCTCTCAGCCTTAGGAAGAAGGCAAAAGCAAACCATTTTTGAAAGTGTGCCAAGAAATTTGAAGAGATTAATCCAGGCAGTCACTGGGAGTCAAAAAATGATTTGGAAGCATATGCATACATGTGCACACATGCATGCATGCATGCACACACACAATTTAGATGTAGAATCCATGATTTTTGGCAATGCGTTGCTGAAGAAACGTTCTATTTCCCATTGAGCTTTCAGAAGATGTAATCTGATGCTGTGGGAATGATTTCAAGGGGAAACGATTGGAGTCTTCAGAAATAGAGTGGCATCTAAGCCAAAATAAAAAGAGAGGGATGGACAAGAGAGCCCAGCTGGCATCATTGTTGCTTTGTTTTTCAAGGAAAGCTATTTCTTATTCCAAAGAGGTTCAACTCTTAAGCAATACGGTAAGATGAGCTAATGGCATGATTCAATTTCAATATAATTTCAGGTGCAGTGGGATTCAATTGTCTGTTTGGTAAGCCTCAAACTGACCAACTCTGCACCATACTCAGATCTAGATTAGCTCTTACTTAACTGTACACTAAGAGTTGTTCTAGGTATCCACAGGAAGTATCTACACCCATACTTGCCTCTTACCCAAAGTGTCCTATAATCTGGGTAAAGTGATAAATGCCTTGAGAGACTTCACGTGATTCAGGTCATCAATAACATCAAGAACGTGAGATTCTACCCTCCTTCACAGCACCTTTCTTCCTCATCTTGGTATAGTTTCCTGATCTTGCTGAGCCCTGGCAAGACCAAGGGGCTTAAAGTGCATGGGACTTCAAGATCTGCGACATCAACATCTTTAGTTCTCCATGGGGTGGCATTACCTCAGAGAGACCCACTTCGCAACTTGGGGTTTCTCCTGGACTCGTGACTCCTGCTCAGAAAGGAGAGTCTTTGCATAACGAGTTGCAACATTTCCTCAATCAGGAATCCTTATGCTCAGTCATTCAAGCCCAGGTCATTTCATGGTTACACTAGTGCAAAGACTCTACATGGGACAACCTTGAAGAGCATTCAGAAACTTCAACTGGTGCAGAGTGCAGCAATGAGGGCAGTTTTGGGGGGGGCCATGTAGGAGCTCATGGTTATACCACTCTCCTATGAGCTGCACTGGCTGATTGTTTGCTTCCAGATGCAATTCAAGGTTATTACTTTTAAAGCCCTGCATGGCATGGATCCAGGTTACTTAAGGAACTGTCTCACCCCAATGGGACAGATATACCCCACCAATGCTAGCAGAGGAGGCACATTGCAGTTTCCATCAATCAAGGAATTTTGGCTGTCACGGCCCATCCTTTTGGAATCTCTTGCCTCCTGGATAACATCTGCCTGCACACAACTCACCTTCCATAAGGAACTGAAGATCTGGCTCTGCCAGTTGTCCTCCAGCATGATACAGGCACTCCTTGAGTTACAACAGTTCATTTAGTGACTGTTCAAATTTACAACCACACTGGAAAAAAGTAGTTTATGGCTGTTTTTCACACTTATGACCATTACAGCATCCCCATGGTCGCATGATCAAGATTCAGCATAATTGAGGACTATCTGGAGGTGGTTGATGGACCAATAGTAGATCCCATCGAGCTGCTTCTCATTCTGCTCCCTCCTTTCCCCTCTTTTAATAATTTTTATTGTATAGAATATACAGTTTTATATAGACACACACATACTGTACAATGGCTAAAATTATGGTGTGTGTGTGTGTGTATGGATATATATATATATATATATATATATATATATATATATATATATATATGTGTGTGTGTGTGTGTGTGTGTGTGTGTGTGTGTGTGTGTGTGTATGTGTGTATGTGTGTATGTGTATGTGTGTGTGTATACACACATACATACACATACACATACATACATACATACATACACACACACACAGTATATAATAGATAGATAGATAGATAGATAGATAGATAGATAGATAGATAGATAGATAGATAGATAGATAGATAGATAGATAGATAGATAGATACAACACACAACACACACACACACATATATCCTAAAAATACGAGTTCCAGGTATAGCTATAAAAGAAGACAGACATTGTGATCTTTGTTGCTCTTCTCTGGACACTAGAAAGAGTGCAGAGAAGAGCAACAAAGATGATTAGGGGACTGGAGACTAAAACATATGAAGAACGGTTGCAGGAACTGGATATGTCTAGTTTAATAGAAAGAAGAACTAAGGCAGACATGATAGCAATGTTCCAATATCTCAGGGGTTGCCACAAAGAAGAGGGAGTTAAACTATTTTCCAAGGCACCTGAGGGTAGAACAAGAAGCAATGGGTGGAAACTAATCAAGGAGAAAAGCAACTTAGAACTGAGGAGAAATTTCCTGACAGTTAGAACAATTAATCAGTGGAACAGCTTGCCTCCAGAAGTTGTGAATGCCTCAACACTGGAAATCTTTAAGAAGATGTTGGATAGCCATTTGTCTGAAACGGTATAGGGTTTCCTGCCTAGGCAGGGGGTTGGACTAGAAGACCTCCAAGGTCTCTTCCAACTCTGCTATTGTATTGTATTGTATCTCCAGAATACATCTATGGACTAGCCCCCTAGTCAAGTTACATCTGATATGAAGATATAAGATTGTAAGATTTTAGACACTTCCTTATTTATTATTTATTTATTTATTTATTAAATTTATATGCTAGCCAACTCACCTTCAAGTGACCCTGGGAGGTTACAGTGCTATAAATAAAGAATAAAGCAACTAGAAGATTTTAAAAAATCACTAATATATTGAGCATTGAACGTTAACGCTAAAACATTAAAGTTGACAAAAAAGCAAATACAAAGAATCAATTTTGTGGAGGAAGGAATCTTCTCTTAATCTACTAGCTACCTCCAGAACAGGATGCCCCCATCAGGACCACAAGCCGGTGGGCAGAGCCAAGTTTTCAGGTTCTTTCAGAAGGCCAAGAGGGCAAATCTCACCTTGATGTTCCAGAAGGTGGCAGCCACAGGAGAAAAGCCCCCTCTCTGAATTCCTTGGCTGATGGTATCTGGAGCATGCTCCTTCTGCCAGAGTGAATAGGGTGGGCCAAACCCATTGGGGTGAGACTGTTTATCAGGTAACCTGGACCCATACCACTTAGCTAGTAGTAAGTTCCTAAAAATACTTCACTGATTTTTAAAGCCATCTGCAATATGAGATAAAACAAACCCACAGGGACTTGATTGCCCACCACAGACAAACTACTCATGATCCATAGATGTATAATCCACACAGAAGACATTGAGATACTACGAAGTAGGCTATTTCTTATTTGAAAAATTGCTCAATTTTTATTTTATTACTCATAGTCTCCTGGGAAACTCTAAATGGTCTGGAATCTGAGAATTAACAAAACATTTATAATACTTCAGCATCCAGTTTGGAGCTCCAGATGTGTGGTGTATTTAACTCCCATAAAGCCATGTGGCCAGTGATCTCTCTAGCAAGGATTGATGGAGTTGAAGTCCGGCACATTCTGTGGACACTGGATTAAAAATTGCCCTGGCATTCTGCCACTCAAAAGATATAAAATGGCAATCCTGGCTTAAACTAAAGCCAAGTCTTTTGTCTATCACATAATACTAAAGGTAAAGGTTTCCCCTATCCAGTTATATCTGACTCTAGGGGCCTGTGCACATCTCCATTTCTTAGCCAAAGAGTTGTCCGAAGACCTTTCCATGGTCATGTGGCGAAGAGGGAAGTTGTACCTGGTAAAATCCTCCCTGCTACTTAACTCTTTAAAGCACAGGGACTTTTCTGGAAACTGGATGTGACATTTTTTCCTGCAAACTTTTTTTTTCTAATTCCATAGAGTGGAACACTATTGGGTGGTTTAGCTGCTTCTTCAGAGCAAATTTGCTTAACGGGATTTAGCTGCCTCTTCCTCTTTTTTATTTTTGGAAATATTCCTCTGACGGGAAATATATATAAAATGTTCTGTCTTCTCCCGAAGCTACAACAATGTGATGCTAATCGATAAAAATAGCCAGGGTGAGGGCGGGGGTGGGGGGGGGGAGAGAATGCCCCACAGTTATGCTCTTCTCTAATCCTTCCTTGAGAAAATTTTCAAATAGTCATTTTGAAAAGTTGCTCTCAGCCCAACCAGAGACAGCTGTTCTTCATACATACTGCAAATGTTTCTTTTAAATTCCTGAGGACACACAAGTTTTGATATGGAGCCAGGACCTCTAGAACTGGCAGAAACTAAACACACCCAGGGCTGCTGTGTTCCCTGTCCCAACAAACTTTCTCCCACAACTAGAACAGTAAACCTTTTACCCCCATATCCCACAATGTGTGATTAGGCAAAGAACTCACGTCTTGTCCAAACCAAATACATTTTGTCATTTCTTGAAAACTTTACCTTTCACAGAAGTATAGGATTTCTGATCAGCAGGGAGCAGATGTCAACACTATCTATTATTACACAATGTCAGAACCAGAAAAGGAAGGTGGGTGGTTATGTTAAGAACAACTTGAGCAATTTTCTAAAAGAGGCAGCAGAGAAGTACAAAGCCAGAATGTTTTGTCTGATTTGAGCTGTGTCAGCAACCTGACCTGTCTTTCCCCAGCGACCAACCACCAGAACAAACCTAAACCAGCAATCAGTGACCCTGCTGCTTTGTTTGTTTGTTAGCTACACTGGGAGGTTGAAATGAAACATATCTCACACATACATACATACCTATACAGGCATCTATCTACCCTTCACACACATACACACAAATCAAAACCACTGTCATCTCTATAAATAGAGAGAGAGAGAGAGGGAGGGAGGGAGGGAGGGAGGGAGGGAGGGAGGGAGGGGGAGAGAACCTAAAATATTTGTCTGAGGGTTAAAAAAAAAAACCTCCTTCTGCTTGCTTAAGAAAACACTGAGATTTTGTATACTTCGTATTCTCACTCTACAAACGGATCTTTTCTGTTCAAGATCTCTATAGAGCAGAATATAGCAGGGGAGGAGGATGAATTTGACTGCTGGAATTTGCAGAGACTGGAAGAAAAAAAAACCAGTTTTAATCCACTATTGTAAGAACCGGTTCTTTGATTTAGAAAGGGAGCTGATGAGGGAGGGGAGTAGAAACTGAGGCATAGACATGCGGCTAAATATGACTCTAAATCTGGCAGTCATTTTCCTGGGCTGAGTACACACTTATACTCAGAAGCGTTATTTTCCTGATTTTAAGAATCTATCTCCACAGCCACATGGACAGATATGTCAGTACTTTGCCCCTGATGTCCGACAGGCCTGGGGCTAAAGAACCGTGCCCCTATCTCGAATGGTATGATTGTTGCGCTTTTAAATTATGTATTGTTTTGTGTTGTTGTCAAATTGTTTGTATCCCCCCTTCCCTTGTTTTGAGTTGTGAGCCACCCTAAGTCCCCCTCGGGGGAAAAGGGCAGCATACAAATGAAATAAACAGTTAAACAGTTAAACAGTTGCTTTAGAGTTCAAATAAAGCATAAAGTTGTTTCCACAGACCTTCTTCCACAGACTTCCACAGTCTTTTTGCCTATACCTATACAGAGAACTCCACCTCTGTGGTTGACAGGACAAAAAAAGCAATATTGTTACTCCCACTACAATGGTGGGATTCAATTTTTTTTACTACCGGTTCTGTGGGCGTGGCCTTGTGTGTGTAGGGTGGCTTTGTGGGCATGGCTTTGTGGGTGTGGCAGGGGAGGGTTACTGCAAAATCCCCATTCCCTCCCTACCCCACTAATCTGCTTTCCAGTTCCGTTCTCCTGTTCAGGGCAACAAAAGAAGATCAGCTGGGAGGCAGTGGGGGCGGGGCCAGCCTATTTGCCAGTTCTCTGAACTACTCAAAATTTCCACTACCTGTCAGAACTGGCTGAATACCACCTCTGGAACTAGATTATCACCAAGACATGGCTTTCCATAATAAGGGTACCACAACTGAAAAGGCCTAGGACCTTATCAAGAATCTCAAGGTCAGGAAGGATACATAGCAAGGAGAGACATCTTGACTATAAGTGATCCACAATAGAACTTTGAAATGGGCTGAGAGGTGAATAATTTCTGATGATTGTTAGATGTTTTAACGATTGCTTAAACCAGGGATGTCCAGCCTTGACAACTTTAAAACTGTGAACTTCAGTTCCCAGAATTCCCCAGCCAGTATGCCCTTAACGTTGCCAAGGTTGAACACCCCCGCTTTAAATGTTTCTTGCTATTCCAGTTACTAAAGTTCTGTATTTTAGCTGTTATCTTAAGCTGGACAGTAGTGTCTTACTATATTATATTATTGATGCTGAACTTTACTGTTTTGTACCGCTCCTCATTCGATTTCATTTATGTAGTTATTTAGTTGTTATTTTAAATTATTATTAGTGGTAATCTATTTACATTTACAGCAGTCTAGACTTAAAGCTTCCAAGGGGCAGAAAAGACCCCCTAATCTATGAGTTAAATGGAAAAAAATATTACCTTGTTGTATTTGGAATCAGAATAATGCAGGGACCAAACTATTTCAGGAATCATAAATAAAATAGCAGTGCAAACATAATTCAGCAAAAACAAATGTTGCTTTTTGCAATTTTGTAGTGTACCCCTTCAAAAGTAACAGTAATGTGTTGGGCGAAGAAGTGTCCTGAGTATCAGATTCCAATTTATTTATCCCTAATGTTCTCAAAAGACTTTACAAAAAAAAAAAAGCATCGGTACAGTCACAAACATCATGAAAACAAAAGTGAGACAAATTTACCTAAAACAAACTTGCCAATGTCTGTGGCATTGCCCTTTAAAAATGTCCTTAAGTTAAAATAAACACCATTCATATAAACTTAATAACATTTAATAAAACCAGGCAGGTACTTAAAATTCTGCTTCTCCCTAAGTATGGCCTCCTGTGACACATTTCCTAACATCAAATACTGCAAATAGAATTGTACGGGCTTTGCAATCTGTTAGCTAATTTACTCACCCAGCAGATTATCATCCATTTTGTGGATGAACCTATCTACACCTCTCTCTAAAATCTGGTCATGTATTCTTCCCTGAGCATATGATATGAGTGTGTGTGTGTGTGTGTGTGTTGCATTTGTGCAGATAAATAAATAAAGGGTTGTGACACAATACACACACATATAGATTAGCATCCAAAGAAATTATTCTACCTCTTTTAAACCACAAAACCCGCAGAATAAAGGCTAGTATCGGAGGTGTATCAGTGACAAAGCTACAGTATAAAGAAAAAGAAATGTTTTCTCAACTTACCAGCAAGTTGCTATAAAATAATATAAAACTAATTCTTTTTCAGGGGAAAAAAATCCAAGTCTTTGAAAGCATGTTTATACTGGAAAAATAAAATGAACTATTATTTGTCCAGATCTAATTCTGTACAGATTTTTCTTAGAAGTGTATGCCCACATTTATTCCCTCTCAAATAGACACAAATCTGGGCTTTTAGATCATTCCTTTCCCACAATTATTTGCTTTGCACATGCCTGAATCAGAAACATCAAGAGATTGATAAATATCCATATAAAGTTCATATTCCAGTTTCTCATCTTTAATATTGCACAGGAGAATACGCTTTTACGACTGCACATTAATTTATAAAAAAAAAGTTTTTCAATTGCTCTGACTCAGAATGAACTGAAATAACTAAACAAGTTGCCTTTTTGAAAAATAAATAAATATGATTAAAGCTGAGATAATTTCATTGTTGGACAAATAGTATTGTATTAGGGAAGAGATCAAGCAGGACCAATTAATAGATAAGCCACATTTATACCACACTAAGAAAACAGTGTATTATCTCAATCAAATGGATTTAGTTTTTTTTAAAATGTCATAATTTAAAAGATGATACATTCTAAAAGAGAAGCACATTCTGAAGCATAATGTATTTTACACCGAGTTCCAGTTACAGAGGAACAAACTACAAATTTTACAATGAGGCTGGCTTTTTCCCTTCTATCCTGCTGCCCAGCCAATCCCATATGTATGGCTCCCACATCTCTCACTCAGAGAAAGAAGGACCTTTCTAAAAGAAAGAAAGAAAGAAAGAAAGAAAGAAAGAAAGAAAGAAAGAAAGAAAGAAAGAAAGAAAGAAAGAAAGAAAGAAAGAAAGAAAGACAGACAGACAGACAGAAAGAAAGAAAGAAAGAAAGAAAGAAAGAAAGAAAGAAAGAAAGACCAAGTTAGAAGACAGCAGATTTGCAGAACCACAATCTGGAGCAGTAGCACAAAGACATGGACTGTTCTACCAGCCTTTTCCATTCCATTGTTGAATGGAAGCAACCAGATCCAATTCATTATTACCTGACTTGATCTTGTGAATTGGATTGGGGGTAGGCTGCCATTTCAGCAGATTGGATTGACTTCAATCGTCCACTTTGATAACATGTATTATGGTGCCATTTAACAATCCGGATGTTTCCTGATCATTTTACAGGACCATTTAGCCCTATCCAACTTTCATAGATGAAATCATGATTCAATATATTGTAGGCACTTGTGAGCACTTAATGTCACATTATTACATATTTTTACAACTTACTGATTGAAAGAGGGAAGGAAAATGTTCAGGCACAATGGAAGTAGTTAAGAGGGTTGCTGGGAGGATTTTTTGCTTTTGTTTTTTTATCTAAAATGCATGTCATCAGAGCTGACATGCATTAAGTAAACAAACTTTTACAAATCTGCCTTGGATTTATTTTAAATGTTCATATTCAAATGTAAAACAATAGGACTGTCACTCAGCTAAAAAGTCATACTTAATTGATCATATGAGCTTTGTGTATGAATTAAATATGAATCAAATAAGTAGTTCTAAAAGTGAAGTCATTGTTCCTTTATTTTTAGAAGCCCTAGTCAGAAACAAAATGCAGAAATATATGTCTTCCCATGTAAGGAAGGGTAAAAAAGAACCTTCCGAAAATATGTGTAAGTGGTTAATTTAAAAAAGAATTGGAGTACTCTTTTAATCAATTATTCTAAGTAGTTTACTGACTAAATATTGGAGGATTAAGTTCCATGAGAGGTACATTTATTTTGTGGCTCACTTATGTTTAACTTCCAAGGCCAAATTATACTACGCAAAGAGGGAGGAGGATGTAAGTTAAGTTTTCCTTACATCATTTAGTAGATTCACAAGTAAATAGAGCTCTGCAATATTTCCACAAGTAAGTAGTGTATCGTATCTTTGAGAACCTAAATAATCTACTCAACAGACTAGAAGAGAAAAAGCTGTGGTTTGCTACAATAACTTCAGGGAGGTGCTCTTGCTCTCTGGGATATTTCTTTTGCAGAAATAAATGAATTTTCGATAATATGGGGAAATGCTATACACCACGAAGTGTGTGGAATTTTATTTCCTGGGCATAAAAACCAAACATCTGATCTGCATTGTTTAGTGATGGGAACTTCACTCTTTCCTTTACTCTTGGGACTGAGTTAGGGTTATATTTGGTTTTAATCACTAGGAAAGAAAGTAATACAAAGTGATGCAAGAAAAATGAAGAAATAATGTTACCATGTCCTTTCATACTTACTAAGTGAACAATGAAAAATTCCAAAGCATGATATTTTTAAAAAAAATTCTCTGATAAAGTTTTGATGGGGTAACCTATCTGGCAAAAATAATGCAGGCATACAAAAATTACCCAACATCACACTGAATTCTGCTGACAACATAAACACAAGTTTATCCAGAAGCATTAGAGGTTCCTGCAAAACCAAATAGAATTTTAAGCTTGTGGTCAAATCATGAAACCACAACTAAAATAGTTTGTTTATTCAGCCGAGTATTACACTGCAGCACAACTTTTTTTGTCAAATCTATTTATTTTAGGATTATTTTCTAAGAAATTACAGCCATTGAATTAAAGAAAGGGACAAGGGAAAAGAACCATCTTGATGTGCCTGTCTGTTTGAGATGCTTTAATATATATGTAACTCCATTTTTGTGTCATCATTTTTTTTAATTGCTTATTTATTAGCTCTCCAAAAAGACGATAACGGTGCTGTATGCTGGAATTTCTGCATAGTTTGTGTTTCATTCAGGGCAGCTGGATTCTTTCCTCTCAGAGGAGAAAGTCTATTTATCACTCCAAGAGTGACTCAAAACAAACCGGAAATCTTCATCAGCAGACTCCTGATGCTAAGGTACTTGTAAAAAAAGGACACCAATCCCAGGCTGGGAAAGTGAGAGATTTAGTACGTTAGGGAAGATTAGAGAGAGAGAGAGAGACGAGAGAGAGAGAGGAGAGAGAGAGAGAGAGAGAGAGAGAGAGAGAGAGAGAGAGAGAGAGGCGCGACATTATTTCAAAGATTCTGCTTTATTTGTTTTTCCTTACGAAGAAGGGATGCTTCCCAGGGGTACAGTAAGGCCTTTTGCTTTGTTTATGGGGAAGGGGGGGAGGTTGATAGTCGGAGCTTGCCAGAGGAATCTGACCTGGATACCAGAGGGCCAATGCTTTGGGTGAACCTCTGTGCCAAAAAGGAAACGTGAGCAGACGTGTTCAACTCCTTTCTCTCCCTCACCCGACACCCCCCCTTTTTTGGAGGCAGCTGCTCAGAGGAAAACCACTTCCACCCACAAGAGTTCCCTGACCGATTACTTCATGTAAAGACCAAATTAGGCCAATAAAGTTGATTGTCTTGTAGGTTTAAGGCAAGAAAAACAGCCGTTATTAAAATAAATATGACTCGGAGTCCATTATGTTTTAGAACACCACGTTGGAGGACAGCAATCAGGATGGCGCACTGAAACATCGTCTGCGAGAGTGCCTGGAATGGGCCCGAAGAATGGAAGCACGCTGGCTGCTAAAACAGACATAAATAAATGTTTAATAACCCAAGGCCAACATTTAGATCTTTATCTCTCACATGCATTTGACAATATGGACTTCTTTTTCAGGAAGGTTTTTTGTTTAGTTTGCTGGTGTCAGAATACGGTTTCAGCATTCTAAGAACTTCAGCATGGGTTTGCTCATATAATGTCAAGCCTTAATTATAAGAAATGAGAATGTAGTTTTGCTTTGCTCCAATATCATTAATTAGGCCCAACTATCATAGGCACAGATGCAACTTTCCTTGTTTATTTATAGAATCTTCAAATTCTACTGTTTATTTTCATTGTTTTATTCCTTTGCTATTCTTAGGTTTACATTTTTTAAATCATTTTTTCCCTTTGATTGTTGTAAGCCACCCAGAATAATCCCAAAGCAAGATGGCCAGCAAATAAATTTAACCAACCAATAAATAAACTTCTAAAAAGTAGATAGTAACCTCAGTTGCAACACCCACTTTGTCGGAAGCTTCTGCCACAAGCAAATTCCCAAGTACAAGGCTGAATGTCTGAATTGTCTGATTCTCTTGGCGTGAAGTCTGGCAACAAGATTTGTTTGAGTCAGTTGCCAAGCATCTGAATTACTCTAAATACTCTAAAAGCTATAGAAGGAAAACCTGAGATTTGAGATGAAACAATGTCTACAGATCTACTAACCATAGATCAAATGGCATGCCAGTGTTTTGCTCCAATATTTTCTTTCTTTCTCTCCTTCTTTCCTTCCTTCTTTCCTTCTTGTTTTCTTTTTTTACCTTCTTTCTTTTTTGTTTTCTTTTTCCTTCTTTCTTTCCTTTTCTTTCTTTTCTTTCTTTCCTTCCTTCTTTCCTTCTTTCCTTCTTTCTTTCTTTCTTACTCTCTTGTCTTCTTTCTTTCCTTTTCATTTCTCTCTCTCTCTCTCTTACTGAACACACCATCCTTCTCCTATTTTCCCCACAACAACAAACCTGTGGGGTGAGTTGGGCTGAGAGAGAACGACTGAGCCAAAGATGCCCATCTAGATTTCATGGCTAGCGCAAGACTAGAACTCACTGTTTCCCACTTTCTAGTCTAGTGCCTTAACCACTAGAGCAAACTGGTTCTCTGTATTGGAACCAGCTTGCTACCAAAAAAAAACCCAGTTTGTCCACATGATGAACCAATTCATCTATCCATATTTATTGATGAGTACGGAAGGGATCTATATGCCCCATCCTCTCTAATTCACTTGCTGTTTAAAAAGAGGATGGTTGCTTACATTTAGTCTATTAAATATAGACTACATTTAGTCTACTTCTGTCTCCCGAACTTTGCAATCATTAACCTATTCCCACTATTTCTGCAACCTTAGAACAGCTGTAGAAGACACACATTTTTTTAGCAAATCAGAGTACAATTTCATTTGTCTTTGATTTTCATTGTAGGAAGCTTGAATATGCAATAATGCCATTCCAAATCAGTGTTCAGTTCCTGGGTTTTCATGTGATTTAGGAACTCTATGTTTTATGAACGTTTGGATTCATTTTTATTGTGTATTTGAGCGATTTGCCCATTTACTCTTACGAGTCTGTTTTTCATACAGGGCAAGTCTGGGCAGTTGTTTAATGACTTTGGAACCTTTACTTTACACTGGAGAAGCAGGTCTTTAACCTACCTGTGTGGAAATATGTGGAGATTATGTTTATGGGATCAACACTGTAATATTTAACAGATTAAGTGATCTAGATAGTTGAAGTTCAACCCATTTGGAAAATATCAAGTGGGTGGAAGGCTGAGCAACTCATTAATCAAATAAAACTCAACTGCAGGTATTCCTCAATTTACAGCTATTATTGAGTCTGGAATTGTGATAATCAGTTATGCCCATCATTAAGAGGGTTACTACTTGATTGTGCCAAATTCTTTGATTATTATTTTTTTTTTGTTAATTTTTGAATCGATTGTCTGCAATGGACATTTTTTGCTGGAAAGAGGAAATAAATCCAATTTCTGGCAAAAAAACAAACAAACCACATTGTAAATCATGATCATAGAACACTGCAAACCATTATAAAGGTGGGCCAGTTGTTAAGCACCCCATATGTGATCATCTGACCATGAGAAGATCTTGCCTGTTGGAATTTTGACTCCAGGTCATAAGTAGCCCTGAAGATGTCCATTGTAATTTCAGTTGCTAAGTGGCCAGTCATACATCAAGGACCATAATAATACTTCAACTAGGATGACAGCCTTAATTAAATGGTTGTTGTTTTTTTAAGTGATGCAGGTGAAAAGCAAAAGTAACAGAAGTACTATATATATATATATATATATATATATATATATATATATGTATGTATGTATGTATGTATGTATGTATGTATGTATGTATGTATGTACGTACCTACGTACGTACGTACATACATACATACATACATACATACATACATATATATATATATATATATATATATATATATATATATATATATACATATATATATATATATATATATATATAGTGTCACAACCCCTGGTAAGCCCCAATTATGGGAGGAAGCTAACAGCTTCCATTATCTGTCAATCGGCTCGTCACAAGAGTCCATCATGACAGAAACCCAATATTTTTACTGTTGCCTTTGTTACACATTTTGTGTTATGTTTTGTGTTATTTTGTGTTGTGTGTGTGTGTGTGTCCCTTTGATAGCTAGAAAACAAACAGAACATCTTAACTAATCCCAGATAGACAGAAGGCAAATCAATGACTAATGAGAACATTTTAGATTGGAAGAACAAAAATAAATGCAAACATGAGTGTGGCTCTTAAGATGCTGCTCCAAATATTCTTGGATTATATGGCCCTTTGCTCTCTCCCTCTCTCCTAGATTCAAACAATCCAATATGTTGAGGGATTTATGGCTTCATTATCCACTTCCTTGTGAGAGAATTGTAGGAACAAGCATCACAGTCTCTCCAGTCAATGCACGGTCTAAGGAAGATGATTTGGATGAAGACATGCAAGCTTCATTACGAAGTAAAAAAAGGGGTAAAAAAAATTAAATCCAGAACATCTACAAAATGTTTAGAAGCAGTTCAGACCGAACCTCCCCTAATTCACAGGAGGAGGAGGAGGAGGAGGAGGAGGAGGAGGAGGAGGAGGAGGAGGAGGTGGTGGTGGTGGTGGTGGTGGTGGTGGTGGAGGAGGAGGAGGAGGAGGAGGTGGAGGTGGAGGTGGAGGTGGTGGTGGTGGTGGTGGTGGTGGTGGTTTAGATTCACAAGGTGATATCCCCATGGTTATGTGTTCAAAATTCAGATGCTTGGCAACTGACTCATATTTATGATGGTTGCAATGTCTCAGGGTCATGTGATCACCTTTTGCAACTTTCTGACAAACAATGGTTTCAGTTTCAGTTTAATAAAATTTGTATGCCGCCCACTCCCATTGGGACTCTGGGCGGCTCACAAGCAAGATAAAAGCATTTTAAAAATTTAAGAAAAGATACAATTATTAAAATAATACACCATCCATTCAGTCTAAGTGGGGCAGGTTATAATCAACAGCCCCAGGCCTGCCGGAACAGCCAGGTCTTGGTCGCTTTACAGAAGGCCGGGAGAGTGGTAAGGGTCCGGATCTCTACGGGTAGATCGTTCCACAGGGCTGGTGCAGCTACAGAGAATGCCCTCCCTCGGGGGGCTGCCAGCCAACATTGTCCAGTCGACAGCACCCGGAGGAGGCCCAACCTGTGCGATCTTATTGGTCATTGGGAGGTGAATGGCAGGAGGCGGTCTCTCAGGTAGCCAGGTCCTATACCATGTAGGGCTTTAAAAGTAACAACTAGCACCTTGAAGTGCATCCGGAGACCAATGGGGGGCCAGTGCAGCTCGTGGAGGATAGGTGTGACATGGGTGTATCTAGGTACAACCATTATCGCTCGCGCAGCTGCATTCTGGACCAACTGTAATCTTCTAATACTCTTCAAGGGCAGCCCCATGTAAAGCGCGTTACAGTAATCCAGTCTTGAGGTGACGAGGGCATGAGTGACCATTCGAAATGCCTCCCGGTCCAGGTAGGGCCACAACAGGTACACCAGGCGAACCTGGGCAAAGGCCCCCCTGGTCACAGCTGACAGATGGTGTTCTAACATCAGCTGTGTATCCAGGAGGACACCCAAATTGCGGGCCCTCTCTGCGTTGTGTATAATTTCACCCCCCAGGCTAAGAGGTGGAATATCTGCACCATCCTTGGGAGGCAGCATCAATAGCCACTCGGTCTTATCTGGATTGAGTGCAAGCTTGTTCATTCCCATCCAGACCCTGACAGCCTCCAGGCACTGGCACATCACTTCAACTGCTTCGCTGAGTTGGCACGGGGCGGACAGATACAATTGAGTATCGTCAGCATATTGATGATATTTGATCCCTTGCCGGCGTATGATCTCACCCAGCGGCTTCATGTAGATATTAAATAGGAGGGGGGACAGGACCGAACCCTGCAGCACCCCATATTTGAGGGGCCTAGGGGTCGATCTCTGTCCCCCAACCAACACTGACTGCGACCTGTCTGAGAGGTAGGAGGAGAACCACCTTAAGATGGTGCCTCCCACTCCCACCTCCCGTAACCATCACAGAAGGATACCATGGTCGATGGTATCGAAGGCCGCTGAGAGGTCAAGAAGCACTAGGATAGAGGAATGTCCTCTATCCCTGGCCCGCCAAAGATCATCGATCAGCGCGACCAAAGCAGTTTTGGTGGAGTAACCAGGCCTGAAACCCGACTGAAAGGGATCCAGATAATCTGTTTCATCCAAGGTCCATTGGAGTTGAAAGGCCACCACCTTCTCAACAACCTTCCCTACGAATGGGAGGTTGGAGACTGGGCGATAGTTGTTCAAGATGGCTGGATCCAGGGAAGTTTTCTTAAGGAGGGGTCTCACCACCATATCCTTTAGGAGGAGCAGGAAGGATCCCTCCCGAAGAGAGGTGTTAACAATCCTTTGGAGCCAGCCACATGTCACCTCCCTGCTGGTCGAGACCAGCCAGGAGGGACACAGGTCCAGTAAACAGGTGGAGGCACTCACCGCTCCCATGGCCTTGTCCACTTCCTCAGGAGCGACAAGTTGAAACTCGCTCCATAAAATCCGCTCAAGACCTTCCCCCAGTACCTCAGCTGGTACTGTCCAAGTGGAGTCCAGGTCCGTTCGAATCCGAGCGATTTTATCCGAAAGAAACTGGACAAATTCCTCAGCTCTACCCTGTAAGGGTTCGTCCGCATCCCTCCCTTTCAAGAGGGAGCAGGCTATCCTAAACAGGGCGGCTGGGCAAGATTCTGCGGATGCAGTAAGAGTGGGAAAATGCACACATTTTGCCGCCCGTATCACCACTAGATAAGTCCTAATAAATGCTCTTAATTGTGTTTGGTCGGATTCGGAGTTACTAGCCCTCCAGCGTCACTCTGGGTGTCTCTTTTGGCGCTTCATCTCCTGGAGTTCCTCGGTGAACCAAGGAGCCCTCCTGGATCCACTGCCGCAGAGAGGCCATAAAGGCACAATCCGGTTTAGAGCCTCCGCCGCCACTATATTCCAAGCAGCGACCAAGGACTCTGCCGGACTGTGGGCCAGAGAGTCAGGTATCTCACCAAGTGCCGTCTGAAATCCCATAGGGTCCATCAGGCGCCTGGGGCAGAACCACCTAATCGGTTCCCCCTACCTACAGTGGGGGATTGGTTTCCGAAAGTCGAGCCTCAGTAGGAAGTGATCTGACCGTGACAAGGGCAAGATCTTGATGCCCTTCAAATCTAGATCACATCTCCACTGCTCCGAGAGAAATACGAGGTCGAGCGTGTGCCCTGCTTTACCCTGAATTACCTGGGTCAAGTCCATGGCTGTCATGGAAGCCATGAACTCCTGCGCTCCATCAGAGCATTCACCGAGCGACGGCAGGTTGAAATCCCCCAGCACTACAAGTCTGGGGAACTCAACTGCCAGCTCGGCTACTGACTCGAGGAGCACAGGCAGGGCTGTTGTAATGCTGTTGGAAGGTAGGTACATTAGCAACAAACCCATTTGACCCCTGAGGTCCAACTTCACCAGAAGGGACTCACACCCGACAATCTCCGGAGCAGGGATCCTACAAGGAACTAGGGACTTTCGGATGATGACTGCCACTCCCCCACCCCTTCTCTGGTGTCGCGGCTGATGTAACACCTGAAACCCTTCTGGGCACATTTCAGTGAGGGGGACTCCTCCCTCATGGCCCAGCCAGGTCTCAGTAATATTAGGTCCCGGACGAGGGGAGCTTTGTGACCCACAGACCTGGCATTTAGCAACAACAGCCTGGGATCAGGGCCCTGACAACTCTCACCATCTGGTCCTGGAGTGGAGCTAATAGGGCCAGAAGGAGGGATCGCTGTGACGTAGCGAACCCTCCTTCCCCGGTAATGGCTAGCCTATAGCTCCCATCAAACCTGCTTCTCCCAAGCATGACCGGAATGTGCCGGCCCATCCCTGCACCTGTACAACCCACTTCCCCTCCCGTAGCCTCCGTTCTCCCCGACAGGCCATTCATATCATTCATTCTAGGCCGAGAGGTAGGCCTGGGCCCCCTACCACTTCTGCTTCAGCACTCAGTGGAGGAGGCACCAGGCTGTACTCCCAGTCCTCTCATACATAGCACAGTCACTCACTCATGCAATCCCCACAAGAGTCAATTAAAAAGTACAAAATACAATAGATAATATAAATTAAATAAAAGTGGGTACAAGCATCAACAATCATACCATACACACTTCATCCATAAAATTGCGGAGAACTTAAGTCCAGTCAGTGGGTTTGTGCAAATATGGGATGGAAAACAATGATGGTAAAGGAGGGAGAGCTCCTCCGCTCCTCTCCCTTCCTATAAGTCCAGAAAAGAGCCACAGAGGGCCAAGGGTCCAGAGTCGGTGATGGGTGGGATAGCTGCAGATGGAGGGGGGCATAGGCACCAGATTAAGACAGGAGGCAGGTTCGTAGCCTCGTGTCCCCCCAATTCTCGTTGTTAGTCCAGAAGGAGAAAAACAGGGCCAGGACTGTAGATGGAATAGCGGCCATGGGGGCGGGCATAGGTGGAAGGCAGCAGGGTCGATGGCTCTCCAGAAACAGCAGGGCCAGGTCGCAGCAGCTGGGGCAGATGAAATGGCGGTCGCGGTGGCCAGGGTGGGTGGAAAAGTGACTGGCTCTCTCGAGGCAGCAAGTCCAGTCGGGTTGGCCGAAGCGGATGCAAAGGCAGTAGGGATGGCGACCCGTTCCCCCCCAAACAGCAGAACTTGACAGAACTCCGGCCGCAGCAGCCAGGGCGGTAGAATGGCGGGCGCAGCGGCCAGAGCAGATGGAATAGCGGCAGCCAGCAAGCCCCCCCCCAGGTTTCTCCAAGCTCCTCCAAGGTGGCCAAGCCGGGTGAAGCAGATGGAATAGCGGCAGAGTCCGCAAGCGCCCCGAAGCTCCTCCAAGCTCCTCCAAAGCAGCTGAGCCAGGTGAAGTGGCAGTCGCAGCAGTAAGAATGGCTGCAAGGAACAGTAAGAATGGCTGCAAGGTCGAGGCTCCTCCGAAACGGCTGAGCAGCTGAGCAGCTGAGCCGCAGAGGCTGGAACAGATGAAGCGGCCCCACGGCAGCCGAGGCAGACAGACCCGTTCCCTCTCCAAACATCAAAGCTTGGCCGCGGCAGCCGGAGCAGTGGAATGGTGGACGCAGAAGCCAGAGCAGATGGAGCAGTGGCAGCCAGCAAGCCCCCCCCCCCAAGGTTCCTCCAAGCTCCTCCAAGGTGGCCGAGCCAGGCGAAGCGGCGGTCGCGGCAATCAGGGCGGTGGAACAGCAGCAGGGTCAGGGCTCTACAGAAACAGCTGGGCCGCAGCGTCCTCCGAACGGTGGCATCGGCGTCTTCCAAAAACAGCAGCCTTGGGGAGCAATATCTCTCCCATTCACTGCCTCTACCAGCTCCCCCATCCATCACTCCTGCCTTGCCCTCTCCTCAACTCAATTCCCGAGCTCGGCTTCACCTCTTCTCCAGTCATTCTCCTACACGGGACCTGAGCGGCGAGCTCAGGCAGCCATGTTCCTAGCGCATGCGCTCCAATCTTATTTTCATAGCCAAACCAACTTCCCAACCTTGCTTTGGTGGGAAGGTAACACCGTGCACCTTCATCATTTAGTCATGCCGGCCACATGACCTTGGAGACGTCTTCAGACAGCGCTGGCTCTTCGGCTTTGAAACAGAGATGAGCACCGGCCCCTTTTCCAGCTGCTTCAGAGACAATTTCAACTCTGCCAGGGGCGGCGCCGTTAGCGCGGCGCTGCCATTTCCGCCGCCTGATGGAGAGACGCCAGAGAAGAAGCGGCACAAGCTAGAAACACGCCAGGGAGCAAGCCATGGACAGCAACTCCCCAGCTGGTTGCCCGGTCAGATCCCCACAGTCATGCCCTACCACTTTAATCCTTACTTGCAGGTTTGCTGTTAAAACATCTGTTGTTTTTGGCGTTTTCCCCATCTGCTCGGCTGGAGCAAGAAAGCTACCGGCCATTCGCAGAACTCGCCAAATTGGGCAAGCCCAATTCACTTAACAACCATGTTACTAATTTACCAACTGCACTGATTCACTTAACACTGCAGCAAGAACAGTCGTAAAATGGGGCAAAACTCATTTAACAAATGTTTCACTTAGCCATAGAAATTCTGGGCTCCATTGTGGTTGTAAGTTGAGAACTACCCATATTTTGTTTTTGCATCATAATAAGATATAAGAAACATGACGAAGAGATCATATATACTTTAATGTAATGGCTAGGATGCTGCCTTTAAGAGACAACCCAGGATGAGAGAGGGATCATATGCCCAAGTTTTGTTCTTTCGCAAAAAGAATCTAAAATAACAGGCCTGTGTGTGTGTGTGTGTGTGTGTGTGTGTGTGTGTGTATCTCCCAAGCACTCTTTTTCTACTCAGCTTAGTGATTAGAGAAAACCCACAGTGCCAGCTTGAGACTGGCAAGGCAACTAACATTGCACACAAAATCAACAAGAAGGGTTGCATTATAAAAGGAATAATACTGCTACTGGCAACATCAAGAACATTTAAAAAGGGAGGGGGGAAAAACATTTTACCACTCCCATGACCTCACTCATTGTTCTTAAATTGATCAAAAAAGGTCAATCTTTCCCTCCCATCCACCTCTCGTTCTCTCATTTGGCTTTCATCATTGGAAACAAGAAAAGATCCTCATAATGACATGAACATTCCCAATCATAAACTCAGTATAGTAAGCTATATGTCATCCACAGGCACGGCTTTTGTATTTACAAAGGGTAAAAGAATACCTCCGAATCCCACCAGTTTGCAATCTATAATTCAACACAGCAGAGAGCAGACCAGAAGGGCTGGAAAGAGGAGGTGACATGCAGACAGAAAGAATATGTATTATTTCAGTTAAATCTGCTTAAGCTACAATCCTATGGCTCCTGGGAGATTTCACTTCTTCCTCCTTCCTCTGATTTATTATTTTCTTCCTCTTTTTCCCTGGCCCATCGTGTTTTCTATATTCTCCCACTCTGCTGAATTTTAATATATGCGGTTGTTGCCATTTTCTTTATTAAAAAAACATGGTGCTTGTGTGTCTGTGTGTATGTCTTTCTTGCCTCAGTTACAGATGCTCTGGTTTTATGCACCCTTTGAAAGTGGTTAAGAAACTTCAGAGTTTCTCACACCCTGCAGTCATCCCCAGTTCATTCCAGGGGTGAAATCCTAACAGTTCGGACCGGTTTGGGAGAATCAGTAGCGGATATTGAGCCTGGGTTGCCAAACTAATAGGGACCGCTGGCTGGCCACACCCCCAAACCGGTTCCCTGATCATCACTCACCCCGACCTGCCAAGTCTCTGCTTTCCACCATCCCAGCCTGCCTCCCCTACTCCCTACCCATAGCCCTGCCATGCTGCCCTGCCTTCCACATAGCCTTCCCGGTCTCCCTGTGGCCAGCTTGTGAAGGCAGGGAAGTGGAAGGCCATGTAGAAGGCAAGCAAGTTTGTCAGGGCTGGCTGGATGTGGGGAAGGGATCTAGCAGCCTACTTCCTTCCCCACAGCCCTGCCATGCTTGCCTGCCTTCCATTCAGCCTTCCCAATGTCCCTGTGGCCAGCTTGCAAAGGCAGGCAAGCAGAAGGCCACATGGAAGGCAGGCAAGCTTGTTGGGGCTGGCCAGCCATGGGGAAGGGAGCTAGCAGCCTACTCCCTTCATTGCAGCTCTGCTATGTTTGCCTGCCTTCCACACAGCCTTCCTAGTGGTCCCCCATGCCCCCACACTGGCAGCAGAGACAGTGCTCCAGGAGGGCAGACAGAGTGCATGTGCAGCAGTCCTGGGACATCAGTCTGGCACCTGTCCTGTCAGAACACCGCCACCACCACTGCCAGGCTGGACACCAACCTCAGAAGGCAAGCAGGCATGGAGGGCCGCATGGAAGGCAGGTAAGCATGGCAGGGCTGTGGGGAGGGAGTAGGCTGCTAGCTCATGGCTGGCCAGCCACAACATGCTTGCCTGCCTTCTATGTGGCCTTCTGCTTGCCTGCCTTCAGAAGCTGACCAGCAGCAGTGGCAGCGATGGGGGCAGAGCTTGCCTGGGCTCTCTGCCATCCTGGAACTGTGCCGCTCCAGGGAGTTCTCCTGTGCAGATGTGCCCGGCAGCAGTGGTGGTGGCAGCGGCAGCACAGCACACTCTGAGGGAGAGAGAGAGACAAGAAAGAAAGAGAGAGAGAAGAAAGAAAGAGAAAGAAAGGGAAAGCGAGAAAGGAAGAGGAAAAAAGAGGAAGGGGGGAGAGAGAGAAGAAAAAAGAAAGAGAAAGAGAGAAAGAAAGAAAGAGAGAGAGAGAAAGAAAGAAAGAAAGAAAAAGGAAGGGAGAGAGAAAGACAAGAAAGAAAGAAAGAAAGAAAGAAAGAAAGAAAGAAAGAAAGAAAGAAAGAAAGATAGATAGATAGATGATAGATAGATAGATAGATAGATAGATAGATAGATAGATAGATAGATAGAAAGATAGAAAGGAAGGAAGGAAGGAAAGAAAGAAAGAAAAAAAGAAAGAGAGAGAAAAAGAAAGAAAGAAAAAGGAAGGGAGAGAGAAAGACAAGAAAGAAAGAAAGAAAGAAAGAAAGAAAGAAAGAAAGAAAGAAAGATAGATAGAAAAGAAAGAAAGAAAGAAAGAAAGAAAGAAAGAAAGAAAGAAATAAAGAAAGAAAGAAAGAAAGAAAGAACATGACCACGATTGAGCCCAAAATCTTGGTTGCTAAGGAAGAGCATTGTTAAATGAGTTTCACCACATTTTACAAGTTGGCCACACCCACCCGGTCACATGACCACCAAGCCACACCCACAGAACCACTGGGAACATTTTTGGATTTCATCACCAGTTCATTCCCAAAGTGAAGTCCTGGAAAAATAGAATATTTGTAACCCAGGGACTGAACATCAGTGCACTGATGTCGTTACCTAGTTTGGTAACGAAACATCTGCAAGAAAACAACCAAGTTCAGGAAGCACCAAAGACCCAAAAATTTGGAGTCAGATTATTTGAGTAATGCTAACCAAGCATCAATGCTAACTTCACTTTGCTCTAAATTTAATCTCAGCTGCTCAGTACTCCAGCTCACAATCAATACCCATCAGAGAGAACAGCTTCTCAGAGAGGCCTCCGTGTCCTAAACTGGACTGATCTTTAAGTGTTTTTTAAAGACTTTCATTTCTCAGTGTTCTTTTTGCCCACTTGCTGGGCACTGTGTTTTAATTGCTGTTCCAATCACAGGCTAACATTTATATGTGTTGCCTTAGCCGAGGGATTCCCCCTTCCCACTTCCCCCTCTCCTCTTCGGGAGAAGATTGGTGGATACATATGGAATTCTGGGAAGATTTTTATGGTGTGTATGGCCAGTGAGAATATATGTATGGGAGCTTAATCAGAGGATACCCTACAATCTCTTATTTTCCCAGAATGCTTCTAGTTCTTCACCTTACCTCTGATGTCGTAGATGACGAGACAAAGCCTTTGGTTGCAGTCCCCTATTCTGTCTATTTTCTGAGAATGCCTGCAGGGTATATATTGGGCTGAGAAGTGTTCTTGGAAAGAAATGTGCCACCTGACTACCTTTCACAGATGGGTTTTCATATGGAACTATACCTGGCATCTGGCTGTCTTTCATCGCCCTATCATCACCACATTCTCAAAAATAACTACAGGAACAGCACTGCTGTAGAGAAACCGTGACGTAACTCATTGTCATCATGAAGAAATGCATATGGGCTGATAATGATACAGGTCCTGAGCCAATAACAGAAGCATAGTCCGCAGGAGACAGGTTCAATTTGCCTTTTAATGACTGGCGACAGACTGGTTGCAGAAAGAGAAAAAGGCTTTTCTTGACTGTTGGTTCTTTTATTGCTCTTTTATACTGCTTCCATGAGCCTAATTCTCTTTTTCAATATCTGTCATCAGCGTATGCTTTAACTTTTTCTGTTCTCAGAGTTTCCTATGACCAGCATCATTTTTTCTGCAGAGCAGGCATGGTCTAAATCTGTTTAAATGCCATTCTTCTGTAATAAGCTGCATGGAATTCAACATTGTCAAAAGCCCCAAAGAGAAAAAGGAAGGAAGGAAGGAAGGAAGGAAGGAAGGAAGGAAGGAAGGAAGGAAGGAAGGAAGGAAGGAAGGAAGGAAGGGACAGGAGTGCCCTCAGGGCAGGACTTTAGGGCAGAAGTCCAGGGCCTCCTCAGCAAAATGAGGAGTTTATGCTAGTTTACCACATTAAGTGAAGTAATTCATATGAGCCATCAGATGAAAAAATGATTTATCAATCCACAGATTAGATTGCAGAGTTTTGAAGTATCCAACTATTGCAGAACAGCTAATGGAACAATCTGAGAAGAATCCTTGCCCTATGGGAAAAAGGAATGTTTCAAGTACCCAACGAATACAGGGTTTAATTTTACCCTGTGCTTCTCAAACTCGGCAACTTTATGCTAGGTCAGTGTCATTGTGTACTGAAAGTGTGCGCCCGCACCCATAATGCAATGTCTGCTTGACACTCCCACCCCCTGCATGTGTGACACACACCCATGCTCCCCCCATGGCCAATTTTGGGCCTAGGCCTCTCTGCAGCCTCCTGGGACCAAAAACAGGCCGTGGGGGGGGGGGCATGCCACACACCCCTTGCATCCTGGTTTGGACCTAGTAGGCCTCCCTGCAGCATCCTGAAACCAAAAATGGGCTGCAGGGCGGGAACTGCATCCCTACACTTCCCCTTCCCCCTGCTCATGAGCACGCACCCCTGAACCCTGTTGCATGTGTGTGCGACCTGAAAATCAGATGGCTGGCGGGAGGCCCGTGCGCATGCTCAGTGAAGCTGAGCTGGGGTGATGTCTCACGTGCCCGCAGAGAGGGCTCTGAGTGCCCCCTGTGGCACACATACCATAGGTTCGCCATCACGGAGCTAGGTGAACTTCAATTCCCAGAATTCCTTAATCAGTGTGGGCAGTTGAGGTCCACTAGTTTTAAAGCTGCCAAGTTTGGCAAACACTGATTTAATCTGTGAAAAGTTGAAAAAGTTCAGCAGTTTTCTAATCTTTTGTTTGCCATTCAGTAGCAATGAAAGCACAAATCACAGATCCAAAGTGCAGAAATCAAAGTTACAAATTTTAATGTCCATTAGCTCTACATTTTGCAGAACCAATATTTGAAAGAGCAAGCCAACCTCTCTCACTTTGTAACCTGCCAATCCTTGTCAGAGTCTATGGAAGCAGTCTCCCTAAAATAAACAACTGGCTTAAAGCATAATTGGGTTGCTTTCTTTAAACTGAGGTAAAATTTGACATCTAGAAGCCTACTAGAAAATCTGTTGGATTGACCAATAAAGAATAAGGCATCTACAGAAATTTTCTACAATCATTTATCCTTCATCTTTAGCTGTAAAGAATGAATATGTAAAAAAAAATACCCTCATAATCTATAAGTGTTTAGGCCATCACTACTAGTCAGTAGCTCCTTGTTTCTGAAATGCGAAAGGTGTATAGAACCTCTGACAGCCAAGGTTTGGCACACAGCTATGACAGGATCAGCTCTGGGGCCTCCCTGAATGTGGAAAATTGGTATCCAGCCACCTGGATTCATTATTTTTAGCCTATTGTGATTTTTCTTTGAACTACCTACAGCAGGCAAGCATAAAATGCCCCTCCCTATTTATATTTGAACTACCCACAATAGGCATCCATTCCGAGTGGTCCTTAGGGATTGTGCATTATAATACTCTGGCCTAGCCTACAGGAACCTACTGACTCCAAAGAGTCTTAGGGTCAGGCATAAACATTGGGCGGTGAGACCTTCTGAGTAATAAGCAATATTTCAGGAGAGTGTAAGCGAGTTTATGCCAAAACAATGGTTCATTCCATAGGCCAAACTGAATGCCATAGGGAGAAGCCTAAGCATAGATCCTTGCAATGTATAATTTGGGGCACAGGTTAATAGGATGATGCAGTCATTCATAATGATCTTTAATCTGGCTTTTCCCCTATAAATCTGCTGATTCTTTGGGGTAAAGCTCTAATTATTAGACCAAATCTTAAATCGGCGTTAATTAAATCTACAAACACTTCCTCCAATTTTAGCTAAATCCAATTGTCCCTTTGAGGAAAATTTGATGTTAGATTTGAAGTATTTCATATTTAATTATTTTTAAAAAATTATACCAGTCCGATTGCTATGACGGGACCATGCACAAGAATATCAAAGGGCAACCTCAATAGACAAGCACTAGGTGTTTATTAAATTTCTGCATCATGAACGTATGAGATCCCCTCTGTGATGCAAATCATTTTCTATGGTGAAATAGCTCACACACTAGCAAAATAAGCTTAGGATCATCAATACAGATTAGAGACCTACATGGAAAGAGAGATGCCAGATGTTCAAGCTGGCTTTAGCAAAAGCTGAGGAGCATAAGATATTATTGGTAATACATGCTGGATAACTGAGACCACCAAAGAATGCAAACAAAAGAAAAAAAATCAGTACGTCTTTCATTTATTACAGAAAGGCCTTCAATTTAGTCAGTCGTATTTGTGGTAGAATGTGCTTTAAAAATGAGAAGCCTAGAATGCTTCATTGTCATCACCAGTAATCTATATATCAAGTCAAGAAGCCACAGTGCCAACAGAACACCGCAAAATCAGGCTAGCTCCAAGTTAGTACGGGGTGAGAGAAAGATAGATATACTCTCGCCCCTTATTCATTTAACCTATGTGCAGAATATGGTATTGTTGTATTCAGGTCTTTTCCCGTGTAAGATTAAGATTGTCTTGGCAATGTTTCGGTGAGGTCCCACTCGCCATCTTCAGGCTGGTGTTTTCAGCTTCATGCTTGTGCGAGTAAGGCATGGTCGGAGCTGTCGTCTTTCTATAAATCTTGGGGGGGGGGGTGGAGTGCTGGCTTTGTTGCTGTAAGTGGGTTGATTGGCTGTGTGCTTGCATCCTGATTGGTAGATGGAGTTGATGTTTGTAGATTGGTGGGCTGTTTCGTATCATCCTGTGTGGCTGAGGTGCTAGCTGTGTGTCAGTTGTTCTTTTGTGTTGTAAAGACCTGTGTGGTAGGTGGGGTTCGTTTGTTGACTAGGGCTGGTTTCAAGATGTCTGGTAGGTGGGAGGTATCGTCACGTTTATTCATGTTGTGGGGGTGTTTCTCTATTTCGATGGCTTCCATAATTATTCTCTTGTTGAAGTGTTCTGTTTTGGAGAGTAATTTGGTTCCTTCAAAATAGCCAACATCTTAAGAAACCCCAAAGACAAGATCCAGCTAGAAAACCAAGGAATCTACGAAATACCATGCAAAATCTGCTCTGCCACATACATTGGACAAACTAATAGGAGAATAAATGCACTCATCGCAGAACACAAGAACGCAGTCAGAAAAGAAGAAAAAACTTCCTCCCTTTTCCAGCACCTTAAAGCAACAGGACATGAAATTGATTTTGAAGGAACCAAATTAATCTCCAAAACAGAACACTTCAACAAGAGAATAATTACATACATACATACATACATACATACATACATACATACATACACACACACACAAACACGCACACACACATACATATAGATATATATATAGAGAGAGAAGGGGGGCTGATTCGAAGAACAGGACAATGATTTTAAAACAAGAGAAAGAAACATCAATAATTTGTGCAGTGCTGAGGATACCATTCTGATAACAGAGAATTCAAAGGATCTACAAGCTTTAGTGTTGAAGGTAAAAATAATACAATGAAAAAAATGGGACTAAGGTTTGATATAAAGAAGACCAAATGAATGACAACAGATATAGCAACTAATTGGAAGATTAACAGTGAAGATATTTAAGTTATGGAGAGTTTTATCAACAATAAAAGAACCAACAGTCAAACATGGGCTAGCACCATGATGGTGAACCTATGCCACATGTGTCGAAAGTGGCACACAGAGCCATCTCTCTGGGCATGCAAGCCATTGCCCGTTGCTCTTCCAGATTCCAGTGCGGTGGCCAGCTGGTCTTCACGCACGTGGGAGCACCAGAAACTGGAAGAGCAACTACCTAGTGCTCATGCGTGCACCAGGAAGATAATCTTCCATTTTCTGGCATGTGCATGTGCAGTGGTCACCTGGTCTTCTGGCACCAGAAACCAGAAGATCATCTTCCTCATGCACGCATGAGTACCGGGTGGCTGCTCTTCCGGTTTCACACACACACACTCCAATTTCGGCACTTGGTGCCAAAAAGGTTTGCCAACAATGGCATAGCACTTGGTACATTTTGACCAATTACCCATCTCTATTCCATTAAATTGATTTCTTAACACTGACTGTCGATACAACTGATCCTGAGGTGTTATTTCAAAAAATGTCAATCATTTCTAATATCTTACTTTAATATCCTTCTCTTGTCCAGCTCTGTGGTTTCATTATGGCAGGAAGACGCCAAGAATATATATTGTTAGAAGGGTCACACGAGGCATGAAGGCCATCTGAGCTGCCAGCTAAAGAAAGCAAATACCTATATAGGGCATCAGCATATAATAAGGTGCTGCAGGCATCCACTTTAATAACAATGACACACGCATTATTTCATTCTGTGTAGAAGAAGACAGGGGCAAAGCTCTCCTGTATCTTACCAAGGAAAACTACATGGATAGATTGATAAAATTATTGACAATACAGGTAGTTCTTGACTTACAACCTTCTGTTTAGCAACTGTTCGAAGTTACAAAGGCACTGGAAGAAAAATGGCTTATGCCTGTTTTTCACACTTATGACTGTTGCAGCTTCAAATTTGCTCATGGGATCACATTTGGCCATTTGATAACTGGGTCTATAAGAGTTGCACAGTTGTTCCAGTGATCTCTATTTGTAATCTTCTCAGCTGGCTTCCAACAAGCAAACTCAATGGAGGAAATCAAATGCTCTTAACCACCACATGATTCACTTAACAACTATGGCACAAAGGTCATAAAATGGGATGCAACCCGTTTAACAACAATCTTACTTGGCAGTGGAAATTTTGGGCTCAATTGTAGTTGAAATTCAAGGATGATCAGTACATAGGGCATGTCAACATTTTCAAATTCAATTTCCAAATATTAGGGGTGCTCAAAAGTTGTGACATGCCTTGGGGATTGTAAAGATATTTTGGTTGCTTTAATATAAATTAGATGTGCTTGGTAAGTAAATACATAAATATCATAACTTTTAAAACATTTTGTTGGTTTCATTTGTACAGTCCCCATTGATGGGCCTCTACAGAAAAAGAATTGAAGATTTTTCGAAGTACTAATAATTAGGAATCCAGGAACACTTTTTCTCACTAAAACATTTTGCTAAACTGCTTATGGTGGTTATCTAACTTGATGATCCAACATTAACAAGGAAAAGAGGGGTGGGGTGGGGTTGATGAATGTTATGGCCAAGCTCAAACTGAAATTGACAGGACAGGCAAACAAGATGTGCTGCTCCTGGTTGGAAACTAGAATACCAAAGCTAGAAATAGTAAGCAGTAAAACATAGTTGGATTGTATGGCCCAATAAACATAAATGAAGCAGAACAGTTTGACAATTTCTGCCAACCCAATGATTCCTTCATTGCTAACACAATCTTCCAACAATAAAAACAATTCTTATGTGCATGGCATCACCAGATGGAGTACATAGAAATCAAATTGACTGTGTTATGGATAAAACAAGGTGGAAGGGCTAGATTATAACAGCAAAATATGTCCAGAAGCTTCCTAGGAAAGAGCTATTCTACAGAAGTGAAAGTAGTCTTTGAAGAAGCAGAACAGGAAAAAAAATATTGATGCTTTTTAATATGATGGATAGAATCATAAGGCTGTAAGAGACCTTGGAGGTCTTCTAGTCCATCCCCTGCCCATGATAGGAATCCCTATAACATCCCAGACAAATGGCTGCCTAGACTATTCTTCAAAACCTCCAGCATCCACAATTTCAGGAACCAAGCTTTCCAGTGATTAATCTTTCTCACCATCAGGAAATTCTTCTTTATTCCAGGTTGGGTCTTCTTCTTGTAAGTGTTTCATCCATTGCTTTGTGTAGTGCCCTCAGATACTATGGAAATTAAACCAATGCTCTCTTCACTGTGACAGCCCTTCAAGTATTGGAAGACTGCTATCAGGTCTTCCCTGTGCCTTCTCTTCATTAGGCTAAATATACCTAATTCCCTTAGCAGCTCATCCATATAATTTAGCTCTCAGACCAGGAATGAAATTCAGCAGGTTCTGGAGAACCGGTAGTGGAAATTTTGAGTAGTTTGGAGAACTGGCAAATACCACCTCTGGCTGTCCTCAGAGTGGGGAGGAAATGGAGATTTTGCAGTATCCTTCCCCCAGGAGTGGGAAAGGAATGGGGATTTTGCAGAATCCTTTCCCCAGGAGTGGGAAGGGAATGGGGATTTTGCAGGATCCTTCCCCTGCCATGCCGACCAAGCTACACCAACCAAGCCACCCCACAGAATCGGTAGTAAAAAATATGAATTTCACCACTGCCTCAGACCCTCTTCTGTTCACTCTTTCTAGAGTCTCAGCATCTGATGCTGGAGAAGAACCCTAAGGGTATTTTGGGTAGCCATGAAAACAAACAAATGGATCATACAATAGAACTAATTTAGTCCAGAACTATCACTCATGACCTAGGCTCAAATTATCATATTTTGGATGTGTTGTGTGAAGTGCCAGTTCCTTTGATAAATCCATAATGCTGTAAAAGGGGAAAGAAGGAAAGGACTACTGTGGCAAGAAAATAGACTAAACTATAACAGCAATGGAGGCACTGTTGGAAAATCTGAAGGGCCAGGTTGAGGGCAGATCATCCTGGATAAGATCGATCAATGTTGTTGCTAAGAGTCAACACAGAGGTGAGGGCATATAATCAATCAGATTAGTATCATGATTCTAATACCTAGAAATAAATCCAGTAAGATAATAATCTTTGCACCAACAAATGCACCATCCCACTATGGTCAACTATGCATTTAACTTGATCGCAACAAAGCCAATCCACATTTTGAACTAATATGCATACCTAAATGCAGTTAGTTCTGTCAAAGGGATTTTTGCAGGGATTTCAATCAAAAATGTGTACTTTAGCAAAATCAATGTGTGCAAATGCATGGTAACGAAAAGATTTTAGACTATGTTAGCGTTAGGCAACTACTGTGGGCAAGAATATGTAAATTAATTCAAACAAGTGTGTAATGAAGATGCCTACCTATTAACTGTTTGAACTTCTTTTTCCCAGAAATTAAAATCCCCTCACACATATTTGGAACAGAGCAAACTGAATGGATAATAAAAGTTGCTAGAATTTACAGATTTCCTTATTCCCAGACATAGCATTACAAAATCAAAAAAGAAGCATCCCATCATTTTAAAATAAAGGAAGACACTTTATTGAAGTGTATGGACAGAAGTTAGATAGTTATTGCTCTTGGAGTATTAAAAGCCACAGGTTGCTCCCCATCAAAAAGGTAGGATAGAAATAATAGAAATTATTTTGTTCTGCAAATAGCATGCAACGCTTTTGAATATCAGTCCTAACCACAAGTGCAGATTTGACTACTTCAGAACCCCAGTGTCATAACCTTCTCATGATTTACATAAGACTTTAGAAGTCTCAGATAAATACAGGAAGACTTATACAAACAATGTGGTGAAAAGCATACACCACAGAGACATACAGAGACACACATAGTCACAGACACATGCAAGTTAGTATTATGATACAATCTGCAAAAGGTTATAGACCCACATACACACTTATATACTTATGCACAAAGCGAGAGTCCTGTATATACTGCACATATACATATATATGTAGCAATAGCAATAGCATCTAGACTTATATACTGCTCCACAGTGCTTTTACAGCCTTCTCTAAGCAGTTTACAGAGTCAGCATACTCAACAATCTGGCTCCTCATTTTACCCACCTTGGAAGGATGGAAGGCTGAGTCAACCTAGAGCCTGGTGAGATTTGAACTGCCAAATAGCAGGCAGCCGGCAGGCAGCAGAAGTAGCCTGCAGTATTGCACTCTAACCACTGTGCCACCATGGCTCCTATGCATATAGGTATACATATACATATATACATATACACACACTTAGTAGTATAAGTAGTCCTTGATTTACAACAGTTCATTTACTGAAGTTACAACAACACTGAAAAAAAATGACGCCTGATCATTTTCTCCACTTACAACCATTGCAACATCTCTATAATCAGGTGATCAAAATTCAGATACAATACAATACAATAGCAGAGTTGGAAGGGACCTTGGAGGTCTTCTAGTCCAACCCCCTGCCTAGGCGTGAAACCCTATATCATTTCATACAAATGGCTATCCAACATCTTCTTAAAGACTTCCAGTGTTGGGGCATTCACAACCTCTGGAGGCAAGCTGTTCCGATCCTTGTCATCTGGCATGTATTTATGAAGGTTGCAGTGTCCAGGGGTCACATGATCATCTTTTGCGACCTTCTGACAAGCAGAGTCCATGGGGAAGTCAGATTCACTTAACAACCACATTACTAACTTAACAATTCAGTGACTCCCTTAACAACTCTGGTAAGAAAGATTGTAACATGGGGCAAAAGTCACTTAAAAACTGACTTTGCTTAGCAAGATAAATTTTGGGCTCAATTGTGGTCATAAGTGGAGGACTACCTGCACATAGACATAGACATAGATTAGTTGTGGTGGTGGTAGCATCAGTCCAAATCAAACCACCCAGGATGAAGGCCTCTGTCCAATCCTTCAGCACTTTTGCATTAGCAATCTTCCATTCTGCAGCTGTAAAAAGTGATCAAAGGATCACGGAGGTTTGCAATGCAGTCTTGGGTAGCCATGCAGTAGGAAGAAGACAGATTATTTCCTTTGGAAAGGAAAAGGTGACACCTACATCCTATTGTTGCAAAAGAAAAGTGTTATTCCTCTGGGATAGAAAAGGATTTTGCTACTGTGGTATAACTTTACTTTTACATTTCTTTTACATTTAAAAAGATATATGGGTATGGGTTGAGCAGTTAACTAGGCATATATTTTCAGCAGCATCACCATCGCCATCAATCATCCTTCTATCATTTAGTCAACTGTAAAAGGCTGTGGGTTTAGCATCTCCAAAATCTGGAATAGCTGCTAATAGTTCACACAATATTAAACTTGATGAGTTAACCATTTGATCTTATGCATCTCTCTTAATGGTCTCTAATCTGCGAGTCCACCTGATGCATTGTTTTGTGGCAAGTTGTATTATTGCCTCAGTCCCTTGGAGAATGGCAAACCCTAGGACATCCACAACTGTCACAACATACTGTCATCCATTCTTTATGTGCCCTCTTACCAAGAGGAGAGGATCCCCTGGTTCAGGGGTGGGTTTCAACTGGTTCGCAGCGGTCCCTGCGAACCGGTTGGTCACCGAACCCGGAAGTAAGTAACTTCCGGGAACGGCGAAGGGCGCGCCCGCCCGCCCGCGGTCCTTACCCGGTTTTGACGAGTTCTGTGCTTCCACGCATGCGCAGGACGCATACAATGCCTGCGCAATCGTCCAGGAGCAGCTGGAGCATCGCGCAGATGCTAGGACGCATGCATGCACTGCGCGCGTGCACGAGGACGCCGCTGGCCCCGTTCCAACCGAACCGGTTGGAACGGGGTGAGAAACCCACCCCTGCCCTGGTCTAACCTCTGATACAGTTGTGTGGAAATGTATACAGTTTTAAAGGCTTCGGCCTGTATCAACTGATGAAAACATGTGAGATCTTATCAGCGATGCTTCTTGATACAATCAACACTGTTGCGGGGGAAACTGTTTCATTAATAGACTCCCTCACCAAGGCATTGCTTTGCTTTTTACAAAAATGTTTAGATTTTAAAGGCATTTCCTGGGTAGTAGGGAGACCTGGAAAACCAGGTTGAGTAGTGAAAACAGTTGGCGGGAGAGAAGGGAAAGGAATGCATTCCTCAAGAGAGCCAGTGTGGTTTCCTGCCTCCAAAAACACATGATTTGTATGAGTCTTCCATGGTAAAACCGCTGTATGCGAGAGCTTCTTCCTGGCAGAATACATAAACAGAAGGGGAAACTGAGGCATCTCCACAACACCAGACCAAACAACTTCTCATTACAGGAGTCTGTACAAAAGTAAACTAATTTTTCTCACATATGCAATTAAGTTTCTCATGATGCCATTTTCAAGAAATGAATCATAAATGTGGGAATTTTCAAACGTATTTTTTGAAGAAACATCTTTTGCACATTTCATTGCTTGTTCTTGTGGTCAGGTACTTTTTTTTCTTTTCTGTGTGGTTTGGAATAATCTTCATTCGTGCAGGACAAAATGTTCCTATTAATATCTAATAGTAATATGTAAGATTTGGGTAAAGTTCGTAAGCGTCAAGAATGAAAAGGACACCTAAACATTACCCTACAGACTCTAATCTAAATGGATCCAAATATTGCTGCTGTTCCAAAAAACTGATACACTCTTTGAAATTCCTGTTTTGCAGAATTGCAGATACTATTATTACTTCTAATGGTCCACCAGTTCATGACAATCATCCTGTATTTCTAACAGCTCCCAATGCTTGGGTAGGAAATAAACTGTCAGCTGTTGAATTCACCTATTTACTTCTGAATTATTAAAGGCTCCAGGGATCCAAAGGAACAATGAAGAATGTCAACCTTATTGGCTGTTTATGGTAAGGGTCAATGGTGGGTTCCGGATCCCCAGTGTCATCCACATAGCAATAGCAATAGCAATTAGACTTATATACCGTTTCATAGGGCTTTCAGCCCTCTCTAAGCGGTTTACAGAGTCAGCATATTGTCCCCAACAATAATCCAGGTCCTCATTTTACCCACCTCGGAAGGATGGAAGGCTGAGTCAACCTGAGCCGGTGAGATTTGAACAGCTGAACTGCAGAACTGCAGTCAGCTGAAGTAGTCTGCAGTGCTGCATTTAACCACTGCGCCACCTCGGCTCAGGACGTGGGCACACACGTGCAGCATGTGCATGTGTCTTACAGCTTCCGCGAGCCTCTGTGATGCTCCAGCTGCTCAGCGGAGCATCGCACAGGTGCTGAATGCGCCATGCACATGCATGGAAGCGCCGAAGACTTAAAAGACCACTAAGGAGCTCAGGCGGGTGGACCCTCCAGAGCACCATACTGGAATGGTATCCGGTGCTCCGGGCAGGCTCCAGTACACCCGTACCAGGGTGTACCGCCTACAACCCACCACTGGCAAGGGATCCGCAGCTTACAGCCCTAGATTGCATATGTTCAGAATTTCAGGTGACCACTACTTCCTTGCTGGCTCCTTTCTTGATTGCAACTTTTGTATTTTTTTATTTTTCGAAAGACCTTTGTTTCTACAAGGAACGTAAAATCTTCCCACTACTGAAGTCTGACTGCTTGGTTTAAGCCAGGGGTGTCAAACCCATATCATCATTGTCATGTGACATATTATGACATTTTTCCCTTTTGCTAAACCGTTTGTGGGCATGGCCAGCGTGTGATGCATCTGTTGTGGCCTGCCAGTGGTCAGCAGAGCTGGCAGCAGATTTGGACTGCTGTGAGAAGGTTGGGGAGGAACATGGGCCAGTCCTGGAGTCTGGGGAAGGCTCTGATGAGGGCTCTGTGTTGGAGGCAGAGAGCGGGCCGTATGCCAGTTATAAGCTGCCTTCAGAGTCAGACATCAGTGAGGCAGACGAATAGCTGGAGCCTGTTCCCAATGTGCACATGTGCAGAGTTGCCAGACGAAGGGAACAGTTAAAGAACAGGGGTCGACTTGGGAGTAAGGCCAGACGATGAATGGCCCTCCCAGAGGAAATAAAAAGGAGAGCAAAAGGGGAGTGGAGTTTGCAGGAAACAATTAGTTCACTTAATTGGTTGATGACTCTCCGAGACTCCTTGCCAAGTTTTGAAGATATCAGCCTGTCAGCTCTCCAAACCAGATAAGGTGTGTGACTGTAAATCCTCCCTTGAAAGACTTTGCTGGATGTGAATGAGCAGAATTCACAGTAAATTAATAAAAGGGTTTTTTGTCGGGAGAAGGAGTTTGTTTCATGCTTTTGGGAAGCCTAAATCAGAACAGCATCCAGCCCGCGGGCTGCGAGTTTGACAGCCCTGGTTTAAGCACTCTCCGAAGCAGAAGTGTGACTGCTCCCATATGCAACCTCAAATGGGGATTATTCACTAGGGAGAGAGAACTTTTCTACGCGCTGTTCCATAAAATTAGGGATGCAAGAAAAGTTCTGGCTGCATCAACATGGCATTGGCATTGTTAAAAATAAAAATAAAATGGTTACTAGATGGAGAGAAGAGAGAAACTCAGATGAGACAAAATGAGTGCCTTCCTTGGGAGAGGAAATTTGTTTGATACATCAGTCTTCTGAAAAACCAATAAAAACCCAACCAATTTATTTCATGTTGATAATCTTATCAATGTAATATGTCTGAACTAGGACCAAATTAGGAATTTAAAAATTGGTCTTCAAGTGAACATGGACTGGACCCCAACTTTTTTCAAACTTCCAGATTAGTATTCAGTTCCAAGGCACATATGAAAAAGTTTTGAAGTAATCCCAGAGATCCAACAGCAGAATCAAGTTACTGTTTTAGGGCAAGCATCCTTTACAACTTTCCTTCTCTGCTACTTGCATTTTTAAACCGTCCACTTTTAATAAACACACATCAGTGCCATTCAAATCAGTATCATGAGGAGAATCCTTCAGCCTTTCCCCTCTATCTATTGTCTCCAAATTGGAGAAGCTTTGCTCATTTCAACCTCTCAGGCATTTCTGAAGGAAATTCACCCTATAAAAAGAAGCAGCTTCCTCCATTTTTAGTTTCAGTATTTTTGCAGGACTTTGGGCTGATTCCAGAAAGATTGAAAACCTAGGCTTGCAAAGTAAACCTTGGAATGAAGATGGAGTTTTTCGAAGATGCAGCTTTTTCTATGTCTCTTTGTTGCACTTAGGAAAACATTTGTCTCTTTGTTGACTTATATGTCTCTTTGTTGACTTACGAAAACATTTGGACCAGAATTTCCATGGCTCAGCAAAGTGGTTGTTAAGTGAGTCGTTCCCAATTTTACAACCTTTCTGGTCATGGTTGTCAAGTGAATCACATGATTGTTAAGAGAATCCAGCTGTTTCCCTGTTGACTTTGCTTGTCAGAAGACATCTGAAAAAAGTCACAAATTGCAATTGCGTGATCCTGGGACACAACAATTGTCCTAAATACATACTGGTTGCCAAGGGCTCAATTCTGATCATGTGATCGTGGGGATTCTGGATGGGCATAAGAGTGAGTACAAATCACTACTCACTTTTTTCAGTGCCATTGTAATTTTGAATGGTCACTAAACAGGTGGTTGCGAGTTGAGGACTATCTATTTAGAACTTTGAACAAAACAAAGTCACTTAAGTCATATCACATACTACAGCAAAAGGAATTAATATGGTCCCTTCTTTCCTTTATCCTAACCCCCTATAAATTAAAAGGAAAGCAAAGAGACCATTTTGGCACAATCTGTTTTCTTCAGTAATTTAAGTTGAAGGAGTTGAACCATTTTCTACTGTTGCTGGAATTCATAAAGTCATGTTGCTGATTTCAGAAGAGATTCCCAGTTTAAAAATACCCAGACCCAAAACTGCCCAGAAGGAAGGGGTGGGGAGGAATGAATTCCTTCAGTTCCAATCGAAACGGGATGCTTCACACAGAATAATCTAAAAGTAACATATACCACTTGCCCACTTCCTCTGTTAAAAGCAAACTACTCACAAAACCTGTCATATGTTCCTCCCTGTCACTCATGAAACAGCAAACTAATTAGAACAGAGTAAAGTTTTAAAATAATAGTTAAAAATCTCACCACCATTAGTCTTACTCATGCTCCTTTTCAACCACCGAAATTTTTAAAAAAACATTTTTTCTTCCTTTTTCTCCTCATTGGCAAACTTTAAAGCACTTCTCAAAAGTTTTTAGGAGAAATAGAATTATACATTATTTGTAGAGTTCGGTCATGGAAGCTGATTGCCAAACTCTTTTTTTTTTTTTAATTCCACACTTTTGACCTCTGGAGATGCCATGAAGCGACTGCGAACCTGATCTTACTGCAAAAGGCTTAACATAGTTACATAATATGTTAGGATCCAATCCCAGGACACCAACACGTGAAGTTACAGGTGCAACAGAGGTGTGATGGCTCAATGGCTTAAAGGCACTGATAAAGGTTGTGTTCTAGTAGTTTGAATCCTACCACCACATGATGGGGTGAGCATCCGTTACTTCCTTAGCTTCTACCAATTTAGCAGCTTGAAAGCATGCTACATGCAAGTAGATAATTAGGTATCACTTTGGTGGGAAAAACAATGGTGCTTCATGTAGAAGTAAGAACCCAACTAGTGTTGGACTTGCCCAAATGTGACGCCCAAATTTAAGGTGACACCTCAGATGATGCTGGCCAATGCCGTTAGCCATTCTGAGTATAGAGCTAGTTTTTCCCATGTGGTCCATGTCTGGATAGTGCACAAGCATAAATATCAATAACAATAGCATTTAAACTTAGAAGATATATTGCTTCATAGTGATTTACAGCACTTTCTGGGGGGTTTACAGTGTAAACATTACTTGCATATTATCCCCAACAATATCTTCATTTTACCAACCTCGGAAGGATGGAAGATTGAATCAACCTTAAGCCCAGTCAAGATCAAACTCCAGACTGTGGGCAGAGTTTCCTTGCAATACTGCACTTTAACCACCGTGCTTCAGGACTCCTGAACTGAATGGACTCACAATCTTAGGCAGTCAAACAATTGTGTATAAATACTGTAGTTTCCTGGCTAATGTATTACCGCCACGTGCTAAATAAATCAATGTGTGCAACACTGCTTTAGATTGTCAAACATTGCATCTTCTGGGTTGGGAGCTTCCAAGAGTTCGGGCTTTTTTCTATGTAGATATTTTAAGAGTCTGCTAAGCAAAAGTAAAAGCAAGAGAGAAAATTGTAAGTACACAATTTAAAGCAACAAAAATGTAGGGTGATGTTAAAAATCTGCATGGATTTAAAATAGGGATTTTTTTCTCCCAGCATGATTCAAAGGTTTCCAAAGCAGGATGGATGGCCTTCAGAGTCCACCTACAAATCATAAAGAAAGAAAGGTGATAAACCTGTCAAAGAAATAAGTTCCACCAACTCTGAGATAACACTGAGAAGGTCCTAATGTCATATACCAATCTCTTCTAGGCTTGTTATCTGAAATCCTTTGAACTGAAGACTGAATTGCATTTCTGCACATAACACTTATAACTCTATCATTAGGCTACAATGGGGCTGTTAGAGAATGACTTGCCCAAGGTCTGGCTTTATGGCTAATTCACTTTAGGAACTGTCTATCTCCTCTTTTCTAACTTGATGCTTTAACTACTACATGAAACTGATTCTCACACAGATATTACCAATGAAAACATACATTTAGAAATGCTGAAAGTAAAAGTGTTGCATACTTGAAAGTTTAGGGAAAAGCAGGAATGGGTTCTAGTTTCTTATAAAATAAAATTGGTTTGGGGCAGTGGTGAATTCATTTTTTTACTACCAGTTCTGTGGGCGTGGCTTGGTGGGCGTGGCTTGGTGGGTTTGGCAGGAGAATGATACTGCAAAATCTCCATTTCCACCCCATTCTGGGGCCAGTCACAGGTGGCATTTGCCACTTCTCTGAATTACTCAAACTTTTCTGCAACCGGTTCTACAGAACCTGCTGGATTTCACCCCTGGTCTGGGGGCTACATGTCAGGTGATGGGTGGAAGTGTACAGGGTGTGGGGCTTGAGAAAAAGAATAAATGAGTTTATTCATTCTGTTGCTCTTTTTGGCTGCATTGGCTTTTTTCCTCTGTCTCGTTCCCTTTATAACCCCCTTCTCTGCAGCATTTCTTTCAATAATCAATTACCTTTGCACTTAAGTTAAGGCCTAGTATAACTTAAGGACTAGTATAACCCTAGCAAAAATATGGGACTTTAGAGGATGCATTTGGAAATGGGGATCACAAGTAGCCTGTGGCATATGAAATTCAATTATAATATAGCTTATGAAATACAATAATTATGAAATACAATTATGAAATTAAAGATTTTGAGACCCTAGAAAAAATGCTGAGAAGAGCAACAGAGTTAATAAGGGGTCTGGGAGCTACACCATATGATGAACAATAGAAGAAGCTGGGTATGTCTCGTCTAATAAAGATAAAGACTAGGAAGTCGTCTCTCTGTTGGTCTTCCAGTACTTGAGGGTCTGGCACAGAGAAGAGGGGGTCAATCTATTCTCCAAAGCACTTGAGGGCAGGCTAAGAAGTAATGGGTAGAAACTAATCAAGGAGAGAACTAACCTAAACTAAGGAGAAATTTCTTGACAGTGTGACCAATTAATCAATGGAATGGCTTGCCTTCAGAAGCTGTGGGAATTCCATCAGTGGAAGCTTTCAAGAAGAGATTGGACATCCATAATGGTACAGGGCCTCCTGCCATGGGGAAGGGGTTGGACCAGGGGTGAAATTCAGCAGGTTCTGACAGGTTCTGGAGAACCGGTAGTGGAAATTTTGAGTAGTCCGTAGAACCGGCAAATACCACCTCTGGTTGGTCCCAGAGTGGGGTGGGAATGGAGATTTTGCAATATGCTTCCTTGCCATGCCTACTAAGCCATGCTCACAGAACCGATAATTAAAAAAATTGAATTTCACCACTGGGTTGGACTAGAAGATCTCCAAGGTCCCTTCCAACCCTATTATTCTATGTTCTAAATGCCTTGTTATAAAGCATTACCAGCCTCAAAGCTTTTTTCCCCAGTCCTTTTCCACAGCTTGCATTTTCTGATTTAAGTGTGAAAGAATTAGCCTCCTTCCTCCACCTCTGAAGGTTCCTCCCGATTCTCTGAGTCATTTATCCATAAATACTTGAAAGTGGAATGCAATTGGAACCCTGATGCCAAAACATGATAGAAGCTTTTTTTCATTGTCTTCATTAAGACAGGACGCTGGTTTGACATCACTGAATAAGAAGACAATGATCAGTCGCTCACAACTGTTATTTTGCATTTGGAAACTGAAAAAAAAAACACCCAGTGTTGGCTTAAAATGAAACAGCTTCTGAGATGCAGCTCTACACCAGCCAGAATGTTTTGGAGTTTACAAAAGAAGAAGAAAGAAAAGCGAGCAACTTAATTTACCTGATATGGCTGGAGAGAAGGGTAAGAAAGTTGTTATCAGTTACCTTCCCAGCATTTCCTTCCTCTTCCAGCTGCAACTAAATGTGTTTTTACATATTCTACCACCACCTTCCTGAAATAGGCCTCCACTTGAAAGGATGTGAAATGAAAAAGCAAAGGGAAATCTTTATACACAACACACACACACACACACAAACACACATGGGGGAGAGAGGGAGAGAGGGGGGGCTTGTGGGACTCCAAATCAACCAACCGGTTACATCTTTCTTTCCATGAGAGAAAGAATGCAATGAATACATTAAAATGACCCAAGTATCACCTTAGCCTTTCCTTATCAAAATTAATTTGTGCTTCCTGGAAAGTCTTGCTGAAAAGAAAAAAAATGGTTAAAAAAATTGAGGGGAGGGAAGAGTCGAGAGGAAAGGCAAACAGTCCAATCTGTAAGTTCCATTTGAGAAGAAAGGAGGAGGATAAAAGATAAAGGCAGTGCATTAAACATGAGCTGTTTCCTGCACTCAGGAGGGAAGACGACGGCCTGCTTGTAGCTGTGTGCTCAAGGAGATCTGCCATCGTGTTATCTCTGACCTGCAGCTTTAGCCCTTGTGCCTCAGCTGCCAAAAAGCTCCTATTCACTCTTCTGCTGAGTTCATCAATGCTTCACGTGTCAGGATCCTTACAGGAAAATGCAGGACAGCCACTCTGTTCTCTTCAGCTGCCTGGAGACCCCATGACAATTCAAATCCTGTTATAGACTGTCCGTATCAACACAAGGCAGGTCAGAGCACATCGCCCTCCAGAACCACAAGTCCAGGCCTACACCCTTCCTCTTGCTTTCTTGTCAAGGCTGTCACTTCTAAACTGAAGATCCAGCCTTATCACCAACCTGAAATAAGGATGACAATTAAGATGGATTGTAAAGCCATTCAACTGTTGGATGGCACAGCACAAAACTTTATCCCTGCTTAGGACTTCATTAGCATCTTCAGTAGGCTGCAGGACATAATTCCTGAGATAGGAGCTTGTTCCACAAAATGTATAAATACATACAGGCTATAGAGAATGAAAGATAGAAAGATGAATATATATATATATATATATTCATATATATGTGTGTGTGTGTGTGTGTGTGTGTGTGTGTGTGTGTGTGTACATACATACATACTGGAGAGAGAGGGAGAGCGAGAGAGGGGGAGGGAGGGAGGGAAAGCGAGAGAGGGGGAGGGAGGGAGGGAGGAGTGAAAAGCTCAAAAAGAAGGTACAGTTGTTTTTTGACTTCTTGTCAGTTTTTGTCCTTAAGCAGCTTTAAACATATGTACACTTATTGTATTATTCAATACAGTTTCAAGGATTTTGTTAATTGCCATTGCTTTAGTGAACATAAAAGAGAAAAAAAAAATCAAAACACACACACATACATAGGGTACGCACATGTCTGTATGTATAATCTCTGTTTTTTTTTAAAAAAAATTAAACCTTGACTTCTCAACGTAACATTGATCAGTCTTCCCATTAGGTCAATAAAGAGTTAGTTCATAAGCAGAGAGCAAATACATGCAATCAATCCAAGATTTATAAATCTGGGATGGCACTCTTTTCCCACTGTGTGTGTGTGTGTGTGTGTATGTATGTATGTATGTATGTATGTGTATGTGTGTGTGTATGTATGTATGTATGTATGTATGTATGTATGTATGTATATGCTATGTCCTGATAAATTCCATAAATTATAGACAATTTGAGGTCTATCATTGAAAATCTCATACACATCTTTAAATTGTCTTACACTTATTGAAACCTTATCAACAACATTATGTGTGTATGCAGCCCATGCCAGTGGTGGAATTTAATTTTTTTTTACTACCAGTTCTGTGGGTGTGGCTTAGTGGGTGTGGCATGGCTTGGTGGGCATGGCTAGGTGGGCATGGCAGGAGAAGGATACTATACAATCTCCATTCCCACCCCACTCCCATGGAAGGTTACTGCAAAATCCCCATTTCCTCCTGATCAGCTGGGACTCAGGAGGCAGAGAATAGATGGGGGAAGAGCTAGTCAGACGTGGCATTTACCAGTTCTCCAAACTACTCAAAAGGTCTGCTACTGATTCTCCAGAACTGGTCAGAACCTGCTGAATGCCACCTCTGAGCCCATCTCATTGTAAAATGACGCTGGACACCTTACAACATCATAAAAGCAAACAAAAACATTAAATATTAAAATTAATTAAGATTAAATAAGTTAACAATCAGAATACAACAGGATGGAGGTTGGATCTTCTTCCTCGTCCACTAACCACCTCCAGAGAGGGACACCCCCATTGGGTGACCAATTGAAAACAGCCAATTGACAGCCAATTGACAGAGCCAGGTTTTGAAGCTCTTATGGAAGTCTAAAAAGGTGGGGCCAGACCTCATCTCAATGATTTTCTAGAGAGTGGGTGCCATATTCAGAGGGTGGCATTCCTTCTTTTGAGAGCAGACCACCAGAATTTCATTTTAATGTGTGTCATTATATATACAGGTAAATGACAATAAAGGTTATCTTATCTTATATCCCTTCCATCAAGCATAAAGATGATGGCAGGCATATCAGGGGTGAAATTCAGCAGGTTCTGACAGGTTCTGGAGAACCAGTAGCGGAAATTTTGAGTAGTTCAGAGAACCAGCAAATAGCACCTCTGGCTGGCCCCAGAGTAGGGTGGGAATGGAGATTTTTCAGTATCCTTCCCCTGCACTCCCACAGAACTGGTAGTAAAACAATTTGAATTTCACCACTGAGGCATAACTTTTTAAAATAGTCTCTGGTATCTAATAAACATGGAAATAATCCATTTTTCAGGTATATCTTGAAAACTTAATAAACTTATTTCTTAAAAACCTTACTCCTCAATTTGTTAATAAGGGTTATTCCAACTCTTCACTCCAAAGTTTTTGCAAATAATCAATATCCAGACTTTAAGTTATAAATTTTTATAAAGTTTATAAAAAATAGAGTCATCTAAAATGTAGGATCAATGATGATGTTAATTCTGGAATGTTATATGCAGCTAATGTATCTCAACCACATTGAGAAAGTGCTTTAATTGGATAGTTATGTATTAAAATTTTATCTCACCTTTACTACTTTATAAGTAATTCAAAGTGGCAAATATACCTAATACCCTTTCCTTCCTTCCTTTCATTTCAGACATTGAGACAATGAATATTCTCTCACAATAACTAAAGTAGTTGCAAAATGTGACTGGCAATTAGGTGTTTTAAAATATTAATAGTTTTATTAGCTTACACTTTTCTTTAAAAGTACCTGATATTTTCAAACAGGGAGTATCCCCAAAGTACAACTTATCATATGAATAATTTATACTTCCATCTGAACATCTCCCAAATATGACTTGCAAGCATTTACTGCTGGAAATACAGTAGAATATTATAACTCAAAAAGGAACCAAGCCCCTATCATGATACCAAAAAAAAAGAGTTCCATAATAAATTTTATGTTTACCTTTCAGAAAACAAGTTTCAGAGTACATCAGATCAAACCACTAGGCTATATTTTATGTTAACTGTTCCTCTTCAAGAACTGTTGCATTGAACACAACAGCACTTCATTCAGCACAAACATACAAGTCATCACATTGCAAGAGTACATTTCTTAAGTACAACAACGTGGAATCTTTATAGCATTCATCAAGAAAACATTTAGCATGGTAAAACACCTGGGAAATTCTGATCTTTTTGATGTATAGCTGTTCTTATCAGATCGATATTGATTCAGTCTCTTTGAACAGTAGCTAAATTCTGTTATGCTGCCTGTAGCATTAAGTAGACTTTTATCCAGTGATGAACTCCGTACCGATTGCAATATTTCATCTTGCTTTGTTTTTTACTACATTTTTAATGTGTTTGTTCACCATTCAGACAACTGCAAGTGACAGTCATAAAAAGATGAATCCATTCATTCGTTGGTGTTAGCTTAGCAATTATTATTTAGCGTATGATGAGAACATGACAGAAGAGAAGCTAAGCAATGCAATGGTTTGAAAGAACATGCATGTATTGTTCTAATATTTGTCATTCGTCTCTCAAAGTGCATATATATCATGGGTGGGTTCCTGCCACTTCTAACTTCTTCTATAGAAGAGGTCCCACAAATCTACCATGCCATTTAGAACCAGTTACAGAACCCTCCCCCGGCCGTCTGCCCCATGCTTGCCCCGCCCACCGCTCACTGATTGGCTGGCTCACCAACTGGCCCGCCTGCCTCTAAAAGTCCTATCTAAACCTTAAAATCTTAAAGCTGTCAAGTTTGAACATTCCTGGGTTTTTTTTCTAAAGGGTTAAGGGTGCAAGGGTCTTGTAATTTGACAGCTTTAAGACTTGCACACTTTAATGCCAGAGTTCCTGAGCCAACATGACTAGAGGAGGAATTCTGGGAGTTGAAGTCCACAAGTCTTAAAGCTGTCAAGTTTGAACACCCTAGGGGTTTCTTTTTCTAAAGGGTTAGGGGTGCAAGGGTCTTGTAACTTGACAGCTTTAAGACTTGCGTGCTTCAAATGCCAGAGTTTCTGAGCCAACATTTTGGTTGCTAAGCAAGAGCGTTGTTAAGTGAGTTTCACCACATTTTACAAGTTGGCCACGCCCACCCAGTCACATGACTACCAAGCCACTCCCACTCAGTCACATGGCTGGCAAGCCACTCCCACCTGGTCACATGGCCAGCAAGCCGCTCCCACAAAGCAGGCCACGTCTACAGAAGAGGTTCTTAAAAAATTTGAAACTCCCCACTGATATATATGTATCATAATACGGCTTTTTTTTTATAGAAAGAAAGAAGTCTGCAAATTAAAGTTTTCTCTTGTATAAGAAAATTCTTTCTTGATGATTCTCTCAATTCACCAACGTGTTAAAATAATTTGCCAAAGTAGTATGGGAGAATGAGATACCCAAAATGTAACCAGCTTTTCAAGACATGGAAACTCCTAAAGTTTCCTTAGTTCTTACAGCTTTCTCTTTCTTGACATCTGTGTGGCAGGGAGGCTATCCTGCCAAATGTATTAAGACAACTGTGTGAGCCACCTTGTAAAGACAGGCACTACTAACTGATTAGTGCCCAGCAGGAGAAAAGTATTGATTCTTTTAACTGCCAGCCACAACTTTGGGAGAGAGGGAGGGGAGGGAGGGAGGAAAATGCACACTACCACTTCTTTTTTTAAAAAAAAAAGACCCCAGGAAACAATGTCCTTAAGGAGAATTGCTTTGCTGTAGGGCAGTGGTTCCCAAACTTGGCAACTTTAAGACTTGTGGACTTCAACTCCCAGAATTCTCCAGCCAGCTCTTGAAGTCCACAAGTCTTAAAGTTGCCAAGTTTGGAAACCACTGCTGTAGGGAAATAAGCCATTTGAGAGTAACAAATGCAGTTTTGCATACAAAGTCTTCCTTCATAAAGTCCAGCAGAGTGACAGATTAAACCACCTGGTAATTTTGGCAAGGCAGAAACAAAAAGAATGAAAGAAAAGAAGGGGATTTAGATTTTGACAAACAGGTGTACAGGTATAAAAGTTTCGCTCTCCAGTAATATACAGCCTTCTCTCTCTCTCTCTCTCTCTCTCTCTCTCTCTCTCTCTCTCTCTCTCTCTCTCTCTCTCTCTCTCTCTCTCTCTCTCTTCCTCCCCCCCTCCCTCTGGAATGCTTTGACAGGTGCAGAAGTTCAAGTTACCGGGGTGGAAGTAGCAAATAAATACACAGCATTAGTGTCTGACGTGCTTACTGAGCAACCGGGGATGTTAATAACTGGCAAGGTACACTAATCTCTGATTGCAACATTTGGTTTACCTTAATCTGGAGGGACAGCTGTATTAAAGAGGGAATTATACTAATCAGTTCAAGGCCCTTGCATATAAAACTTCCCATTAGGCTTAAAGTACAAGAGCTTATGCTCATTCTGTAGGAGCCTTACATCTGGTTCTGAATACGTCTGCCTCTCATTTGGAAGGTAGAAACTAAAAACAAGGGAGGGGGTAGGAGAGAGAAAGAGAGCAAGACAGAAAGAACCCACAATTGCTGGAGGAAAGCTGATAGAACAAACCTCGAGGTTTTCTTTTAAAAAAAGAAAGAAAGAAACCTGCCCCCCTCCCCCCAGCGCGTTCAAAAATACTAGCTGTAAGGCATCTTAATGCAAAAATAAGAAGGCAAATGTTATCTTGGCCCAGCCATTTTTTTCCTGTTACCGGAGGTGACCAACATAAACTAAAATGGATGATGTCAGTCAAAGTCAGCTAAGCAGAATGCTTGGCTTTGTTATCTTAAGTCATAAGGTATGATAGGCCAGGCCATATGGCTTTAATCCTCCTCTATCTTCCCCAAACTAAGGGGGCCACCTTCGTGTCGCCTGACCTTCTTTGGCAGGTCTCAGGTTAGATCTGCCTCCCCTCCCCTGCAATATCCCAAAGGTTTATGTTGATTTTCTTTTCTTTTTTTTTAAGCCCTGCAAACTATAAATCCGACTGATTACTCTGCACTCTTTTGCTTGACTGAGCCTTTACAAGCAGACATCCCCGTTAACAATAAGCTCTTAATGAATCAAACATCTATGGCATTAGTTTCACCTAGCTGCCTCTTTCCCATGCGCTGCAGCTCTTTGTCAGACCTGCCGTGATGAGAAAAGCTAGTGACACTTGGCGCACCTATTGATAAACAACACAGTAATGAGGAGGCATAACAAAAATTACCTCCAACAACCTGATTAAAAATGACAGGCAAAGGCTACTGCACAGCTTCCCAGTTAAGGTAGCCTCTCTCTCTCCCCCCCTCTCTCGCTCTCTCTTTCTCTCTCTCTCTCTTTCACTCAGAGAGGGAGAATGGGAGGTAAACATATAATTAAGTGAAACTCCCATCAAACTTTCCCTGCAAATTAAACCACCATTGATGAGAAAGGGGGGGGGATGCTTGTAACGTTTGCGCAGAAGTGCAGAGCTGTGCTTTCAAAAAAAAAGAAAAAAGAAAGCATTTGTCTTTTCTCGTTGCCTCTCAGCCCCAAATATACCACAAAGGGAAAGGACGAAGCAGTTCACAAATGATGCCCCCCCCCTGAAATTTAGATCTTTAGGTACCCCAGTATGGTTTTGTTTACCAAAAATGCATGGCTTTGAAAGACTATGCAACAGTCTAGGTTAAAGTGAAGTTTGGAAGAGAGAACAATTGCCAAAGGTAGACACATTTCTATCAAAAATGAATGGAAATTTATTTTCTTTTAATACAGTCCCTAATACAAACACTGGAAAAGTTTAGCAATTGAGGGAGGGAGAGCAGGCATTAGAAAGATAGCCAGCAGCTCCCAGGCAAAGTTTAAAACAGAACTGCTCAATTCCATTGGAGAAACGGGGTTTTGCAATATTGTGGACCAGCAGGTTGGAAAGATGTCAGTCTTTAGACAGTTGTACTTGAAAATCAGATAGGGACATAGAAAAGTCTTTGGGGGTCAGCAAATAAGGACTGTTGACAACCTTACACTTTTTAGATGGATCCTGTACATGGTCATCCTGAAAAGAAACAGCAGTCGCCATTTTCTAATAAACAGGGCTTCATAAAATGGTGCCCATCAGAGGTCAGAAATAAACAGCAATCTTCCTGTCTCAGGTTGGTTCATTTTCTTAAGATTTCTGAAGTTCCTTAATTAGGCTTTTAAGCAGCACTAAAGAATCACCACAGTTTCCAGCACATCTGAAAATGTTCTTCTCTTTAAAGGTAGCCATATTTTTATCACAAGCCAATTCATCATTTATGAGTCAGTGTGTGTGTGATCTGTCAGGAGCTGAGTTACATTGAGTCACACAGGACTAAACTGGTTACCTGAAGAACTTGTGCTACATCATAAGCTTAAGGATAGTTGAATATTCACTTATAAGGAGACACAGCAGGAGTTGGGAGAAGCAGTGAGGTGATTTGAGAAGTCACAGTCAGACTTTAAGAGCATTCTAGTAGGCAGCCTCCATGCAAAACCTGTTACCTGTGGCTGGAGATTGTGAGAGAGAAAGATTGCTTTTGACACCTGGTTACTGGTAATTTGCTTCTATTGGTTTTTTGGAATACAGATAGTCCTCAACTTACAAAAGTGACTTATGACCAGGGTGGTATTCACTTACCTTCCCTACTGGTTTGCAAATGTGAGCGTGTGTGCTCACACTTCCGTGCATGCACTTTGGCTAAAAAAGTGCCTAAATGGGATGCCATAGAGCCGGGACGGGTGGGCAGGGCTACCCGCGATTTCCGCTACCGGTTCATGTGAACCGCTCCAAACTGGCAGAATACCACTTCTGCTTTTGACCCTTTTTCACCCTTATGACTCTTGCGGCATCCCTGTGATCACATGATCAAAATTCAGACACTTGGCAACTGTCTCCAATTTATGACACTTGCAGTGTCCTGGAGTCATGTAATCAATCACCTTTTGTGACCTTCTGACTAGCAAAGTCAATGGGGGAAGCCAGATTTGCTTAACAACCGTGTTACTAACTTAACAACTGCAGCGATTCACTTAATAAGTGTGGCGAGAAAGGTCGTAAAATGAGCAAAACTCATTTAACAAATGTCTTGCTTCAGGATGGAAATTTTGGACTCAGTTGTGGTCCTAAGTTGAGGGCTACCCATATTGGCTAGCCAATTAATATTGACCTTTGAAATGCTACCTGCTGAATCAGGGTATACCAAGGAACGCCTAAGGCCCTGATAAACAATTAATAGTTACAAATATTATCATCCACACAACCTGCTGCCCTTTGATCAAGGAACATCTCATTACAGGAAGTTTTCTGGTGAATCATTGATTCTTTAAAACTGAAAATAAAGCAAGACATGGATATGCCAGGACAGTGATTCTAATATTGGTCAGCAGTTATGTACTGCTGTGAGTTACAGCCAGATTTAAGTGCATGTCTTTTGCTCACACAATGATAATTTCCCTTTTTCTTCCCAGCAGTGTTCTGTCACCCCATATGCTTCCAAATATGTGCAGACAGTCCCCCCCCCCCCCAGTTCTCCAGAAAAGATTTGAGGCATAGAGGGGTGTGGAATTTGGTTTACTCGTGGATGGCCCTCCAATCAATAGAGGGGGAATATTAGATATGGTCCTCTATTTGATCAGAGATATGGGAAGAGAAAGATAATATGAAACTGTATTCAGTATTAACCAGTATTTATTATGTATAACGATGACTGCTATAAAAATTTAAAAAAACCTTACAGTGGGGATTCTGGTGTTCAGGATTATTACAACTCTGCGATTGTCAGCTTGGATAAACATTAACCCATCTCAGACTTGATATCCTGTTTCCCCCAAAATAAGGCCTCCCCGTATAATAAGCCCAATCGGGGTTTTGAGCACATGGGCTAAAATAAGCCCTCCCCTGAAAATATTGCAACACAGCAGCAGCCATGAGGTAATCACGCTCACTGCCTCCTGTACTTCAAAAATAATAACACCACCCTTAAAAAAAGGCCAAGCACTTATTTCGGGGGTCAAAAGAAATGTCTTATTTTGAGGGAAACATGGTATTAGTGCCATATACTACACTCAGTGATACATGGTACAGTGGGTATTATTTTGGGTCCTACCATGGCGTCTGATCAAACTAATTTAATAGGTTTATATACTTTGCACATCACATGGGAAAATCCAACCATAACTCTCAACTTTTATTTGCTTCAAAACATTTGTGATGAAGAGTGATTTTCTTTCTTCTTTCTTTTTGTCCTTCCTTTTGTTCCTTTATTTCTTTCCTTTCTTTTTCCTTCTTCTTTCCTTTTTTATTTTCTTTCTTTTCTTTCTTCCTTCCTTTATAGCTTTTGTTCCTTTCTTTCCTTCCTTCCTTCCTTTCTTTCTTCCTTTCTTTTTTCTTTCTTTTTTCTTCCTTCATTTTCTTTATTTTCTTTATTTCATTTTATTTCCTTTCTTTTCTTTCTTTTTTCTTTCATCCTTTTGTCCTTTCTTTCCTTTCTTTTCTTTCTTTCTTTCTTTCTTTCTTTCCTTTCCTTCCTTCCTTCCTTTTTTCTTTCTTTCTTACTTTCTTTCTTGATTGTTTCTTCTTTCTTTCTTTCCTTTCTTTCTTTTCTTTCCTTTCCTTCCTTTCTTTCCTTCATTCCTTTTTTCTTTCTTCCTTCCTTTATTTCTTGATTTTCTATCTTTCTTTCTTTCTTTCTTTCTTTCTTTCTTTCTTTCCAGAGTGATTAGAATAAGACTCAATAATAGAAGATAATGACCAAGTGTTTTAAGTAATTATTTGTGGGCTAATAAGATTTCTGTATGAGGATGTCTGCATTGTTTTGGTAAAAATAACAAAGCTAATCACATTATGATTCCCCAAAATTCTAAGTTCTTGCTTTTTAGGTAGGATCATACTTTATTGAATTCTAATAATTTCCATTACTTTTCACTCTTAGGACAGTTAGTATAGCCTTTGTATATACTGTAATATGTGCTGCTGCAATAATGACAATAAGAGGAAATTGTTGTTTTTCCATGTTCGTTTTAGAGCTGTGGGCTAAAATGCTGTTTGAGAATCCATTCTCTGAGTTTTGCATTCTAAAGCACACCTTTCACGGGGAGTAAGAAAGAAACAATTACCTATTAATGAGAAGGGAAAGAAATTAATGTACATTAAAGTGTGAGGAGTTCACATAAAAGCAATTTAACCCCAGTAGGTTTAAAACTTTAAATAATGGAATGCTTCATGATCACAGTCCTATGTTTACATCTTTAAATTCAATAGTTTGGCATCTCTCCATCTCTACATTTCCAGCATGGATTCTGATTGTCAGGCCCAATTTATTTTTCAACATAAACATTAGTTTAATTAGTCTGCATTGACCACTAAGAAAGGTAACCTATGCTTTCAGATAAGGCTTTATCCTGCAATTGTCTTGCCTTGTTCATGGATTCTGTAAGGAGTCTTGCTGAGGTTGTCTTCTACTCATAATCCTTATGGCTTCCCATTGCTTATTCTATTTATTTTTCCAAAAATAAAACATTCATCACGGTGAACCAGACTGACTATAACACAGGGATTTCTGATTTGCAGTACGGAGTCCACCTGGAAATGTCCACCTAGCTGTCCAGCTTTCTTGGTTTCATACTACATTCTCATAGCACAAGTGTGGGGATTTTTTCCTGGTAACTTCAGAATTGAAACACTTGATATAAATGAGGATATAGCAAAAAGAGGATATATCACATTGTTTTAATTTATTTGGCACCTTGGAATTCCTATAGTAGCCTAAGTTTATAAAAGCCAATGGATGGGACACTTGTAAGGAGAGAAGCAACCTAGAATTAAGGAGAAACTTCCTAACGTTGACAGCAATTAACCAATGAAATAGCTTGCCTACAGAAGTTGTGGGTGCTCCATCACTGAAGGCTTTCAAAAATGGACAACCATTTGACTGAAATGTTATATGATCTCCTACTTGAGCAGGGGGTTGGATTAGAAGACCTTGGTAGTCCCTTCCAATCTAGTCTAGTCTAATCTAGTCTAGTCTATCTCTATTACATAACTAAATCAAACTGACTGAAATTTCATTGTGGGTGAGAATGAGAATATTGAGATCACTTGGAGTTCTCCAGTTTCACCAAAGTGAAGATTTCTTGTGGTTTTTTTGAGAGACAAAAAGTTATTAGTTTGAAGTATCAGAGTCTGCAGAAGAATCTGCATTTCAGTAGAAAGGAGATCAGAGTTGGAGTCATGTGACATCAAGAATGAGAAGAAAATCTGTTGTGTAATTTTCTAGTCCTGAGTTCTGGATCCTCTCCTCCTCGTCTGAAGACATGTCCATCAGGGTTATAACCTGGAAAGAAACAGTGTCATAATGGAAAGGAACACAGTGCCCCCCCACACCTTTTTAGCCTTCTGAAAGGCCCTAAAGAGCTAACTCTTTCCCTGGGTGCTGGATAGAGTGAGAGAACAACCTCTGGTTGATTTGTTGGGGATATATCATGAGTATGATTGAGACACCAGAGTTTTTGCTTTGGTCATTATGATTATTGTGAGTCATTCAGAGTTGTACTCTAAAATATAGATGGGCCTACAAATCTTTGAAATAAGTAAATAACAAAGTCTAGAGTTGAAGAAACAAGACAAGAGACTCTTCCCTCCTGCCAAATTCTGAAAAACAGATCCCAAAGCAATATCTAAAGCAATATTATCATTTTGGACAGCAAAGGGATGACAGAGATCTGGAGATCTGAGTGGTAGTTGGGATTAAAAGAGATTCTTCAAACCCTGGGAGGTTGCCACTTAAGTATAACTTTTATATTTGTGTCCCTTTTCCAGAAATTAAGCAATAAGCCTGAGTGTATTACAGCCTTGTGGATGAATCTTCTATAAAAGTTAGTGAAGACCAGAAACTATGGGATGTCCTTCACATTTCTAGACGTCTGCCATGTAAATATAGATTGATTTTTGCAGGATATATCCGCATGTCTTCCCTAGAGATTTAATATTCCATGAAAATCAAATATATTTTTCTATCATAGCAAAAAGCATCTGTTTGCAATGACATTCTAGAACCATTCTGAGTTGAGTCTTATGTAAGGAAGGGTCTTCTGGAAAAAAATATCAGGTATTGATATTTGTGTTGGAAGACAAAACAAAACCTTTGCAAGATCAATTCTTGAATACAGCTCATCTGCCTAGAATCCACACTGTTTATTGGACATACAATTGAGCAGGTCCAGAAGTATTTCACGAAAAGAGTACTCCGCTCCTTTCCTCACAACAGAATCCCTTATGCCACCAGGCTCACTACTTTGGGCTTGAGCAACCTAGAACTACGCCACCTATGGTCTGACCTAACCATAGTGCACAAAAGTGTCTTCTATAACGTCCTACCTGTCAACGACTACTTCAGTTTCAATGATACATGGGCAAACAATAGATACAAACTCAAGGTAAATTGCTCCAAACTCGATTGCAGAAAATACAACTTCAGCAACAGAGTGGTCAATGACTGGAATGCTCTACCTGACTTCGTTGTTACATCCTCAACCCCCACCCCACACAGCTTCAACTTTAAACTGTCTATCATGGACCTCACCCCATTCCTAAAAGGTCCATAAAAGAGCCGAGGTGGCGCAGTGGTTAGGGTGCAGTACTTCAGGCCACTTCAGCTGACTGTTATCTGCAGTTCAGCGGTTCTAATTTCATTGGCTCAAGGCTGACTCAGCCTTCCATCCATCCAAGGTGGATGAAATGAAGACCCAGACCATGGGGGCGATATGCTGACTCTGTAAACCACTTAGAGAGGGCTGAAAGCCCTATGAAGTCTAACTGCTATTGCTATTGCTAAAAGGGGTGTGCATAAGTGCACCAGTGTGCCTACTATCCCTGCCCCCATTTATTTGTCCTCATTTCCTTTGTTCATGTTCATGTCCATGTTTCTACTTATACCTGTTATCTTGTATATGTGTAAATAAATAAATAAATACTGACCAAAGAGGCACTACCAAGAAAATGATCAGATGAGAAACAGCATAGCCCACATCAGAGCAAGAGGCTCAGAAAAGATCCTCCCTAGTTTTTCAGGCTGTAAAGAAGATAGAGATAGAAATGTATTTTCAAGCTTGCAAGACTGATGTCAACCTTGTGGGCAACCAGATAGGAAATATAGCCAGATGAGCTACTACTTTTTTTAGGCTACATTGACAGAATCTTGCAAGTACATCTCTTATGTGACCAATCCCTTTCAGCATCTCTTTGCCTTGTCCTCCAAGGTCACTTCCACCTACCATTATAAGCACACTACCATGTATTTCTCTAAAGTATTGCTTTAATGAATCTGGAGAAGGACATGGGGCAATTAATCAGTCCTTAAGGCCATGGCTGTGCATCCAAATTTGCCATGACAGGTCTCAAAAGCTGTTAAATATACAAGGCTACCTTTCATTTGGATAACATTATTCCTCTCAATTGCAATTTACTGAAAATGAGTGTTGATTAGTAGATCTGGAATGTGATGAAGAATAGAAGTTCTCAATGGTTTCAGATTTTAGTTTATAATCATGAGCAATTTTAAAAAGAGATTCTTTCTTCAGACTTCTGTCCAGAAACTAATGTTGGATACTTACAAATAGTTTGGGGGGTGGGGAGTCCCTTGCTCCCAGTCAGTTTACAGATTAAAAGTTTGTAGTCAGTTCATGCCTAGTACAATTAGAACAGGCAAGGAAGCTTTGATATAGAATGTTAAGAGTTATGAATGATGATTTCTTTTCAATTGAAGAGTTGAACATCTTTAGAAATTCTCAATCTTCCAAGTCATGGTTGTCCCAAAAGTGCTTTTCAAAAGGCAACTGGACTTTTTTTTTCCCTTTGAAAATGTTTTGCTTCTCATCCAAAAAGCTTCTTCAGTTGAACAGTTGAATAATGCAAAATAGGACCGGCTTGAAGAGAATGCCTGTCAATCATTTCAATTAGCATACGTTTTTGTAATAACTTTGTGGGTAACCCAAATTAAGACCCCATGGTCTCATCTATAAAATTAGCTGTGGTGTCAAAACTCAAGTGGAGGCAGTAAATTATATTTTGGTGCCTGGGAGGTTGTGAAGAGTAATAGGGATAATAAAATGCATTTCCTTGTTGTCAGCTATCTGAGCTTCTCTTATTTCTTTGTCAAGTTCTTGAAAATGGCAAAGTATCATAGTGATAAAATTATGGAATGATTTGAGCATTTACTCATGAGATGACTTGCAGTTCCACAGTCCTTGGCAGGTTGGTGTTGCCACTTTCAGCACTAGTGGATGCACAATGTTTCTGTTGCTTATGCCAACAAAGAGTTTTGTATGGCTATACACTGTTATGTTTCTATTATTTGTGGGAGTCATCTTTTTGACTTCTACATTCCAGATTCAGTGGCATTAAATGTTTCCAACCACAAGTCAGGATTAGAAATCCTCAGTTATATCAGGACTTAAATTTCCTTGTTGTACTAGCATAAGGTGAAGCTCATTCAGCCTCCCAGTTCACTTTAGCATCTCTACTCCTATAAACAAGCCGTCAGCAATATTTTGGAAGAGCATTAGCCCCATATTCAAAATTAGCCCAAGACACAAATGAAGATTTGTGCTGAATAGTATCATTGGGGCCATTTGGTGTCACTTCACCTGTGTAGCAATCTGGGACTACAAGTTGCAAGTCAAGCAACTTGATCAACTTGCCATTCTAACACCCTTCAAAGCTCACCTAACCCTGCTCAACTCAATGTCAGGGAAATGATCTGGGGGTGTTTTGCCACTGGTAGATGGAAGGGGAGGCCAAACTAGGCCAATTCCTCAATTCCTGATGTAAGTATTTAAGAGAGATATATTTGGCCAATTCCATAAGAGTTGCAAATCAGAGATCAGCAATGAGGGCAGCATAGCTCATGATAGCTTACTTATGCTAGCTGAAGGACACTACCTTGTACTTTTCTGCTTTCTTCTTCTTCTTCTTCTTCTTCTTCTTCTTCTTCTTCTTCTTCATCATCATCATCATCATCATCATCATCATCATCATCTGCTCCTCCTTGCGTTATTCCTGTGCAATGGTAGCAAAGCCATCTTCATTTGGTTTGCTCTAGGGTCATGATTGTGAACCTATGCCATGCATGCCACAAGTGACACCTGAGCCTTCTCTGCAGGCACCCGAGCCGTCACCCAGCTCAGCTCCACCACACTTACTTCCCACTGGCCAGCTGATTTTTGGGTCTCTGCCGTGCATGCAGGAGATGTGTGTGAATGCACTGGGGTGGGGGGGCATACATGCATGCATGCATGAGGGTGGGGGTTCAGAGGAGTGTGGGTCTCCACCGTACCCCATTTCTGGTCCCAGGAGGCTTCAGGGAGACTTGCTAAACCCAAAATGGGGTGCAGGGGTTTGCACACATGCACAGGGGTGGCAGGAGCATGGGGGTCATGCACGCATGTGCAGGGAGTGGGGTGCATTGCATTATGGGTGTGGGCAAGAGTGGGCTCGCTACTACACACACACACACACGATTTCAGCACGTGAGGAGAAAAAGGTTAGCCATCACTGATCTAGAGCATCTTCAAGGGTGACACCCATGCATTACATGTCCCCCTTGATGCAATTCCTCCATCATTTCTTGAGTCTGCCATGGGGTTGCCAGCCATCAGGATCCAGATGCATGGCTGTCCTTGCGACTGAGTCTTCTTTACTCCTCTTAACTGTGTATGTAAGAAACCCAGCTCTCATGCAATCATTTTGTACCTCCCGTGAAGGCAGCAAAGGATGAGAGAAAACAAAGGCCAAGAGGCTGACGTCAAGGAGAAGCCGTAGGAAACAAAAAGCGGCTATGCAATTGAAGATCAAAACAATCTCCAGAACATTAGTACTAGCTTGTAAATGATTACATATGTTTGATTAAAATAAGGTTAATATTCCCAATAAATTGAATGCAGTTTGAGATTTTTAAATTAAATAAATGTAAGGTATGCTCAACATTATCTCTGCATCAATTGGCATGGAGAGGAGCTTCCCTTGGCATCTATGGAAAGTTCTTTCCCCTTATGCTAACGTAGCCACAAAGGTGGATGTGAGGGTGTTCCAGCCACAACATCTGCCTTTCCCCTGATTGTCGGGATTAAATTTCCATGGAGAATCACAGGTTTTGTCAATAAGGCTTAATTTTTCCTCCCCATGCACTGCATTCCTAATGATAACCTTCCACCACCCCATGTAGCATTTCATTCTTTAAAAGCCACAGTGAGATTACTAAGTCTGTAATTAATATAACATGTAGCTGGGCCCTCAAGCTACCAAATCTTGTGCCAGATAAAATATTCCAGGGTGTGTTAGCAAAGACTTAATACGGGTATGCTTAACCAGCCTTCCCCTGGTGGGCCCCAGATGTGCAAAACTAAAGCTTCTCTCACTCAGCATCGTCATAGATTGGAGTTGTAGTCCACCCTACTTAGAGTTCAGAAAAAGCTATGCTGAAGCATAGGTGGCCAACGTGTGAGATGATGCAAGATACCAACCCACAGTCGTTTATGTCAATCCTCCATTTCCAACTCTTTAGATCTGAATTTGGGTTTATTTTTTTAAGTAGAGTAGAACCCTAGCCACCCACATTGGAGTGAGGGTTGCATCTGTCCCGAAGTGCACATTTGAATGGCACTATGTCATGTTTCAGAATGGATTAAGGGCACTCTCAACAAAAGATTGGCCTCTCCTCTGAAATTAATCTTCTCAGGCACGTTGACATGTGCAGAGCATAAGCTACCCATACTGTAATTCACTGTGCTCTGGAATCACAGGGCTCTAGGGCCTTGGCAATGGGCTTCAGCTGGGTGGCTTCCAAGCCATAGACCATACTCATTCCATGTGGGAACTGTCAAATCAAAAAAAAGTGAGGCTCATTTTTTTTCCTACCTTTGAAGTGACTTTGCACATAGACGTTGCACAATTAGCACATCTTTTAACAATAGAGGCGAATACCTTGTCTCATTTCTGAACTCAGTGACAAACGGGGAATAATCTCCCATGATAGATTTTTCTTTTATAATATGACAGAACCCACCCACCCACCCCGCATCCTCTACTCTGCGTTCAGTTTCTCATCGTAGGCATAGTTCGCAGATGACGAGTGTATAGTTCAACTGTTGTTTGTTTGTTTGTCAGTTAAATGACAAATCTAACTAAAACATGTTACATTTTCCCAGGCTCTTTAATTAGGAACATATTTTTATTTTCACTTACAGTACTGAACATATTAATAATTAGCAGCAAAAAGGAGATAATTTCAGCTGGTGTGAATGCAGCGAAACTCAAGCAGTGTTTTAAAATCTTAAAGGTATGTTTTGCAGGAAACAGGCATTCATACATGTCTTAAACTTCGCCTTGTGAAAATTATTCTCTTCTGTTTTCTGTTTGTCTACTTCCTTGTTAAGAGAGATTCTTGCTGGCTAAAAGGTATTTAAAGAACTTTGATTATATTATCAAGAATTCCTTATCCCATTGGATTTATTGATGAAAATGGGATGTGTACAGGAGGATGGAAACAGAGTTAACTACCAGTATGTCACCATTGCAAAGACACTTTTATAAATATTGCTTTTTCCCCTTTTCTTCACACTCTTCTCCTTTTGGGCCTTTTTTATTTTTTCTTTATTTTTTTTTCTTTTTGTAGGTTTTAAATTTGTGAAAAAATTCTTCAATACAAATTTTATAAATTTTAAAAAAAAGAATTTATCATCTCATTTCTTAGCTCCACTGATAAACCTAACATTCAGTCATCTGTGGAGGTTCTCGCTCATCCAGGTCATGGTTGTCCCAAAGATGCAACTGGACCTTCTTTCTTTGAAGACATTTTGCTTCTCATCCAAGAAGCTTCTTCTGAGGACCTGAAGCAGCTACTGGGATGAGAAGCGAAACATCTTCAAGGAAAAGCGAAGAAAGTTCGGATGCCTTTTGAAAAAGCACCTTTGGGACTAACATTCAGTTCTAAGGCAATGGAATCCGCTAGCACGTTCAGAGCGCAACTGGAATTGTGAGAAATCTGGATCAATTACGGTACCATTTCTACATTAGAACCGTATACATCATTGTAGTGGAGCAAATATGGATAATTCACATGGTCCCAGATGAAATAATAATCATTCCTATTCACTCCTGAAATTAACTTAAGGGGGAAAGCACTGGATATAAGAACCAAAAGTGGCAAAACCCTCACTTTTGAAAGAGTATTAAGACCAGGGCCCTCCCAATTTTTATTGGGGTCTAAGATTAAGGATGCAAACCTCAAGATGGCAGGTGAGTTTGAAGGTGCCTCACTCCACCTTGTTAACCTTTCAGCCTTGTTCGTTTCTTGATATATATTTTTTTGCTTTTAACTTGTAAATTTTAACCTTGTTTTTAACTGTACTTTTAATCACTTTTTAAATATTGTTTTATGATGTTGTTTTTAAACTGCCAAGAGATACTTAGGTGGGATAGGCAGTGTAGAAATATGCTAAATAAATAGCCAATCATTGGTTGGTTGTTTTTAGAGTGATCTTTATCCTTATCGTTCTATGAACCAAAAGTTGAATGTCAGTCTGAAAGTTCTTTGTTTCCATCCCAGTGGTAAAAAAGAAGCTTCTATTAAAAATTTTTTGATAATACCTATTAGACTAATATGGGGGCTAGGGGTTGCATGCTGTGATAACACCATCATTGAATGACAAGGTAAAATGTCCTACAAAATAAGTAAATGGAACCTTCAAAATATCTTCCCTTGTCCATTTTTTACACCAGTCCAACATGAGGCATACACTTCTTCTGGGCAAGCACATGGAAAAGCATGTGGATTGATTCAGAATGGAACAAAATAATTCAAATTACCCTGAAGTTTATGACAAAGCATTAGTTTAATGTAACAGTTAGACAGTACATTGCATCACACATTTTGTCTTGAAAACCAATTAGAAAATATTATTTCATTCATTGAGACTTTGTCTCACTTTTCCTCCCTTTATCTCAAATTCTTGGAAGAGTGCATATTATACAAAAGAATAAAACGGCAAACACAACAGCCTGAAAATCCACTATCGGCACTAAAATCTTCAAACAAAATTTGGCTCCAATTTGGACATGTGGGATGAGAAACCAACTATATTGGCAGAAGCAACCACTAACATTATATCTGCCTCTTTCTTCAGGATTTGACACCTGCGGAGCTAGAAACATTTCGGAAGATATACCCCTGAAATTCCTAAAAGTTTCTGTGAAATCAACCAAGTGTTCCTCACCACATCCATGATAAACTGCAGCCAATCCTGGTTGGTGGGACAGAAAATGGTAAAATGGTCAGTGTTGAAAATATTTTTATGCCCTTCAAAGAGTTAGACTATTGTTTAACTATTTGCAGCTCCACAAGCCTCCAAAGAACTGTGATCTCCTTTTCACCACCCTTTTTTTTACAATATATGAGGATTTGGACCTAAGCCTGCTATGGGATGGAAACTTAACAAGAACAGGTTGTATGCTAAGATGTTTAGTTCTCCAGCTTCTAGTCCCTGTTGGAAGTATAACAAGAACAGACTTTCTCCATAGGGCTTTGCCATTTCCAATCTTGGTTTTTCTGCTGCCAATCCCAGCTGGATACTGGTTAGAAGATTGGAATATTTTCTCAAGTTCTGTTTCTGTTTCCATCTTAAGGAGAGACTATGACACGTGATGAATGAGATGGTAGAGTTTCTAAGGTTTTTTTTTCCCTCCCCTGCTTCCGAGAAGCTCATGGATATTTTCTACTCTATTTAAATTATACAGCTTCCAACTCCACCATTGAGTTTCAGCCTTTCTTCTCTTGAAATGCCATCCCAATCTAGAATGGAAACTGTACAGTTAAGTGAGGGGGGGGAATACAGAGACATTAATTTATTATTATTATCAAATGCGATGAAGTTAGGTTTGCTGTTCACCAAGGGGGAAAGAGGTGTTCTTAAGCCAATGAAGTCATTGTTAAAATGGATCAGAGTGGACTAAGATTGTGGGAAAAATGGTAGAAAAATAAATAAATGTGGGAAATCAGTGCTAAAAGCAGGAAGTGGGCAGTGAGAAACAAAACAAGTTTATAGAAGTTACTTTGTGTTCTAAAATTTTGAGGGCAGGTCTTATGAATGACCTTGCTATTCTGTGGACAAAATTTCAATATTGTGCTTCTCAGTTCATTTAAGACATCTCCAAGTGAGAGTGTTGTTTTTAAAAACCTTGCTCTGTAATAAATAGGTCAGTACCTTAAGACATAATAATTTAGGCCTATAACTGTTTTTTTAAGGATTTTTAGAGTTTAGTTACTAAGGCAAATTAATTCAGAGAGGCCACATTCCCGGGAAAGTGAATCATGGGGAAGTCCTACTGAATTCAACAGATAGGTTCAGAGGGCCACAACTTTTGGTTGTCTTGGACAGAAATATATTATTTGTGGCTGCCATTGGTTCAATTTTCCAAATTTCTTTCCAATTGAAGGAAACAAAGGCTGGATAGAACCAAGGAAGTTTTAAATTCATGCAATACCAAACTTCCAAAAACTCAACAAGAGAATTTCTGATTGGCTCTAAATAAGCTGTAGGTGAAGTATACTTAGCCTCCCATAATCTTCTCTCCAGATATATTGTATTACAGATCCTACCATACACCAGCTACATGGGCTTTGGATAGGTTAAATTAATCCATCAACTAGCCCTCAATGACTTAATTTTTTTTAAAAAAATGTGGCTATCATAGACTAACGCAGCTCTCATCCTACAGCAGGAGTCTCCAAACTTGGCAAGTATAAGACTTGTGGACTTCAACTCCCAGAATTCTCCAGCCATCATGGTTAGCTGAAGAATTCTGGGAGTTGAAGTCCACCAGTCTTAAAGTTGCCAAGTTTGGAGAGCCCTTGTCCTACAGTGTCATGCTACTAAGACAAATGTCTTTTAAAACTGTGATTATTGATAAAAATCATAAATGGCTGGTTTATATAAAATACTAAGATTTATAACATACAAAGTCCAAACCAAACACACTAAATTTTAACTTAAGATGTGTTAACCCAGCCTATGTGTACTTGCAATATGTCATACTCACCCATATGCATCAAGTAAATATGCCAACCATCTACAAATTCTCATTAAAATATGATCACGGAGGATTCTTGTCTGGTAAATGGCAGGAGAAGATGGTTACTGAAGATGGTCACCACTACTAGGTGATAATTTATGGACTTTTCTGCCATTTATCTTCAATAATTTTAATTGCCATTAATTTGGGGTTTCAAAACCCAGCCTTCATGCTTTGAGCTAGGGATGAGGCACTTATTCCAAGGCAGATAAATTATCTTAAAAGGTTTGTTTTTTTAACAGTTTGTCTTTTCTTTCCTAAGGCACTGTTTATCCGCTCACCTTCCATTCCAATTTCACACAGAGCAAGAAGTGCTCAGAAAAAAGCTCCTGCCTAGAATGTCAAATAAATTCCAGCCTTTCCATTCATTCATTACCTCTCCAGAAAGAGAATGTGCAGTTTGTAAAATGTTATACAATTAGTGCTCTCAGAGTGCTTTAAATGCAAACCTGTAAGAGGAAAGTAAAAACAAATCAAAGTTAATTGTGACTGGCTGGAACAAAATGCTTAAATCAATATGATGGCAGCTCATCTGCTTGTCATTTAGGCCATTACCTGGGAGACGGATACCTCCTACTGTGGCTGATTTTGGATACACATCTAGTTTGCCTTGATTCTGCAGACACTGTTTAAGCCAAAAGCTATCCCATACTCCCTACCTCATTATACCGTTTGCTCTGCCTGCTGGTTCTTTTTGCAACCTTTTCTCTCTTTCTCTTTTATTTTCTGACATGGCTATAAAGAAGAAGGGTCGTATTAAAAAAAAGTTGAAAGTCAAGAAAGAAATCTTAATATCAGAGCTGAAATTAACATCTTCATAGAATATATTCCACACAGGTACAGAGCAGTGCAGAAATATGTTTGTCTGTACACCTGCAAGAAAACAACCAAGTTCAGAGAGCACTAAGGAGCGTCCCTGTGTATGTATATATGCACATATATACCCATATGGATTTAGAGTTTAGGTTTAAGGACATTTGAAGTTTATTCCATACAAGCGTATCTGGTTGGAAAAATCTTCCAGATTCTCTGCTTTATATCCTGGTTGAACAATTTGGGAACTAAAAGTGTTTCGTTCCCCACAAGTGCCAATATCTCTGGAATGTGTATTTTGTTTAGTAGGAAGGAACATTATTTCTCTCTCTCTCTCACACACACACACACACAAACACACACACACAGAGAGAGAGAGAGAGAGAGAGGAGAGAGAGAGAGAGAGAGAAATATAAATATTAGCCTCTTTTCTGCTTCTTGTTATGTTTTCATGCATAATGACACTGACATTTTTAGGGAGAAGGTCAAGCAAAAAAAGGGGGAAATCCATACTCCTTTTGTCATCCCTCTGTATCTCCCATACCTCCTTGTTCTGGTTCAGAAACCACCAATAGATATAAAGAGTTATCAAGTGTATACCCTATCCATCTGGATATTACTTCTATATTTTATTTAATTGAAACAAGTTGTTTCGGGCAGTAAGAGTGCCTGTAGCTTGTTTCTGTATGCAATTTTTTGTTAGACTACTCTGTTTGGAAGGGAACATACTCTACCACTGATGTTACCTAGTTGGATAATGAAACATCTGCAAGAAAACAACTACGCTCCCAGAGTAGCAAGGACCCCTCATTTCAATCCTGAGCTACAAATATTTTCTCCTATGGGAACATACTGCAGCCCCTGAGTTCTAGCCAGATTTTTATTGGAATAGATGGGTTTTTAGAAAGGCGAAGATTTGGATCTGGAGGTTGTACACCTGAAGTCAATTCCATCCCCTAAATATCCCTTCAAAGCTCACTCTTCAAATGATGTCCTCCATAATACATTATTTATCTCTTTAGAGTGTAAAAGTATGTTGTATCTTACAGTATAAAAATTCTTCTGAGGAAGAATTGGCCTTGGGTGAGAGCGCATCATACATGCAATCACCTCTACTTACTTCCTGTTAGCCCAACTGTGGCAGCTGAGTAGTAGAAAAACGTACTCACTAGTGGAAAGAGAGTAGCGTTCATTCACAGCCCTGGCTTCCCTAAAGCATCTTATCCTGGGTCAAGCCAACTATTTTCCAGCTGGGATGTTCCACCATGCAGGAATTATCCAACTTTTCATTTTACTGTTTTATCCTTTGGGATTTTTAAATGACGTGCATTCCATTTGAAATAATAGGATAATGGCTGCTGTAATGCAGCAGTAGCAGCAGCAGCAACTTCAATCTTGTGTAGGATGAAAAGCCCACAACATAGTTCACTGATGGAGCAGATATTGTGAAAGAAAGCTGTCCCAAGATTACTTTCCGGCATCCCCAGACTTGGATGACCGCAAGAGCTAATTATAATTGCCTTCACCATATGTACAAAGATAAAATACGTGTCCAATTTTCTGTCTTACCATTAGAATTTAATCATTTTGATGGGTAGACCATGTCTGCATGTACCCAACTAATTTATCTTGGCTAGAAAAATACGGTTAATGAGATTCCATGTAGTAAATGGTAATTTTTTTCTCAGCTGGTTGCAACATTTGGCCCACCTTCTCAGACTTAGAAGCTAGGTAGGTCAGGCCTGGGTGGAATTTCTGAGAGGCCACCAAGCTGCAGACTAGACTGATAAGTTGAATAACAGCCCAGAAGAAAACAAAAACACTTCTGCCAAACAAACCCAGCCCTCCACAAAAAATAGCATGCATGTGTCCAGGCAATTCAAGGGCTTTTTATTAGCTGGTTGAAACTGTGATTAAGCAAAAGTGGATCATTTCAGAATACCATAGAAGGACTCCTTATGGCAGCTCCCTACATTCCGGTATCTTTTCCTCCTAGGGTTTAGACATGTTGTTGCTGCGCCATTTTAATATTAGAAGCTTTCACAATGAACAACACACCAGTTTGGTCTAGCGGTTAAGGCACCAGGCTAAAAAGCAGAGAGAGATGGGAGTTCTAGGAGATGGCCTTAGGCATGAAAGACAGCTGGGTGACTTTGGGCCAGTCACACCCTCTCAGGCCAGCCTATCTCATAGGCTGGTGTTGTGGAGAAAATAGGAGGAGGAGAGTGTGTTGGATATGCTTGCTGCCTTGAGCTACTTGCAAAAATAATAGAAGTGGAAAGGGGGGAGAGAGAGGAGAGAGAGAGATGGAAGGATGGAAGAAAGAGAAGAGAGAAAGAAAAAGCTAGGAAGGAGAGGAGAGGAAGAGAGACAGGAAGAGAAGGATGGAAGGAAGGAAGGAAGAAGGAGAGGGAGGAGGAGAGGAGAGGACAGAGAGACAGAGAGGAAGAGAAGGATGGAAGAAAAAGAGAAAGAAAGAAAAGGAAGGAAGGAAGAAAGAAAGAGCCCAGGAAGGAGAGGAAAGAGAGACAGAGGAAGAGAAGGATGGAAGGATGGAAGGAAGGAAGGAAGGAGAGAGACCGAGAGGAAGAGAAGAATGAATGAATGAATGAATGAATGAAAGAAAGAAAGAAGAAAGAGGAAGGGAGGGAGGGAGGGACTCCCAGAACACCTAATTTATTTAAAAATAATAAATCACCTTTCCTAAGTTGCCATATACTTTGTTACTGCAGCTGGGAGGTATGATGGCCATCTATGATGGGAGCTGCAGCAATGCCAGTTAAGTAGCAGCAGGTTCCTCCCTGGAATGGCAGAGAGCACTAGAGGTTAAACGTAGAAAAGATCTGAACCTGCCCCAAGAATGCCTGCACAGAAATAAAATGAAACTGGGGGGAGGCAAGGACAGAAACAATGCAATTGTGAGGAGGGGAGGGGAATGCAGAAAGTAATAGAAGAGAGATGCAGAGACAGCTGGGAGGGTAAGAATGTGGGTTTGAGGAAAGTAGCCTTTTCAATGTTCCTCCTGCTTGCTTCGTTGCTATGTAGCTGTTGATGGTGTCCTCCTAGAATAAAGGACCCTCAAGTCTGGGAACTAGGTTGTAATGACTGCAAAGGAGGGATTGGAGGTGCAAGAAACCCTTTCAACATTTCAAAAGGCAGCAAAACAGGGGAAAGGAGAGTTACCTTGGACAAGGGAGGTTCTACTCTTGTTCCCTCTCTGGTTGCAAATCAGCAGTTTTAGTGGACAATAGGCTCAGCAGTGGCCTTATGATTGCCTCTTTTCAAATGGAAATGTCTATCCTAACTCCTCTGCCAGAGTTTTTCTTTTCTTTCTTTTTTTAACCAGAACACAAATTGCAGTTTACAAGGCATTGAAAGGGGGAGAATCTTAGCTGAATATTTTTTTTTATTCAACAAACTGACATGTAAATTACCCTTTAAGTGTTCCACTCTAGAGCTCTGATCATCTCCTAATTGTCACAGTCAATTGTAGCCAACACTCTCTTCATTTCCAAGCGCTTTGACAACAAGCCTAAGGATCAAAGCCGCATCAGCTCCCTTCAATATCCCTCTGTTTAGGATGCCACAAAAGCCTGGAAGAGAAATAAAGGAAGTGGGGAGGTGTAAGGGCATTACTGTAGAGGAAACGTAGAGGAGAAAGTACTATAATAGTCATTTTCCTCTTCTCTAATAGGTTAGATCCTTATGTGGGTTGCTACCTCCAATTTGGCACAATACACAAGCAGCCCATAAAGTACACACTGCGTGCCCATCTTAGAACACTGCAATTCAGACAATAAACTGAATGTCAGCCTTTTATTATGCATTGATCCAACCCTGCCTTTCTTTTCCTCAACCATCTCAGTACAAAGAAAAGGACAAATGCCCTTTTCTTCCCTTAATTATTATTAAGTCAGCTTCTAGTCAAACATGGGAAGCTTAACTTGGTCCTATCCCCAAACTGCATTTTCATTTTTCTGAATTTGCTACTGAATCAGAACGAAATCTTGAGCTCAGAAAGAACTTTGCAGAAAGAAGGCCTATGGAGATTCTCAGTCATCCAGGTCCCATGGTTGTCCCATAGATGCTTTTTCAACAGGCAATTGGACTTGGGGGGGGGGGTTGAAGATGTTTCACTTCTCATCCAAGAAGCTTCTTCAGCTCTGACTGGATGGTGGGAAAGGGAAGGATTTATACTCCTTGCAGACAGCTGGACATTTGCATTCTTTTAGCGAGATTAGAAGTCAATTAAGGATAACTTCTTTGGAAGACAGAAGTCATGGCTGTAGCATTCTTGGTACGATAAACTATTGTCAGAAGTGTCACTTGACAATAAATAAAACCAGAAGACCCAGGCTCAGTGGTGAAATTCATCAGGTTCTGACAGGTTCTGGAGAACCAGTAGTGGAAATTTTGAGTAGTTCACAGAACTGACAAATATCACCTCTGACTGGCCCCAGAATGGGGTGGGAATGGAGATTTTGCAATGTCCTTTTTCCAGGAGTGAGATGGAAGTGGAGATTTTACAGTATCCTTGCCCTAGAGTAAGGAAAGAATGGCAATTTTGCAGTATCCTTCCCCTGCCACACCCAGCAAGCCACACCACAGAACCAGTAAAAAAAAAATGAATTTCACCACTGCCCAGGCTGATCCTGAAGCATCTCTTTAAAGCTAAAAACATCCAGCTGGTCTCGTTATTCTATCCTAGGATAGAACTAGGATCAAATTGCAGATAGTCCTTGACTCAATCATTCCTTTAGTGACTACTCAAAGGCACTGGGGGGCGGGGGTGATTTATGACCACTTATAAGCATTGTATAGGGACACGGTGGCTCAGTGGCTAAGATGCTGAGCTTGTTGATCAGAAAGGTCGGCAGTTCAGCGGTTCAAATCCCTAGTATCACCTAAAGGAGTGAGCTCCCATTAATTGTCCTTCTGCCAACCTAGCAGTTTGAAAGCATGTAAGAAAATGCAAATAGAAAAGCAGGAACCACCTTTGGTGGGAAGGTAACAATGCTCCGCGCACCTTCAGTGTTTAGTCATGACCACGGAGATGTCTTCAGACAGCGCTGGTTCCTCGGCTTTGAAACAGAGTTGAGCACCTCCCTCTAGAGTCGGGAACAACTACACATATGTGCAAGGGGAATCTTTACCTTTACCTTTTATAAGCATTGTAGCATTGCCATGGTGAGTCATGTGACCTAAATTCAGATGCTTAGCAATTGGTTCATCTCTACAATAGTTGCAGTGGTCCTGAAGTCATGCAATCAGCTTTTGCAAACTTCTGACAAGCAAAGTCAATGGGTGGGGGGACTTTACAACTCTGATACTAACTTTACAATTGGGATGATTCACTTAACAATTGTGGCAAGCGGATTATGCAAAATATCTTTAAAAGAATGATAAAATTTACTCCTCAGTTATTTTTACTAGGTATATGTACTGACTTTACAGTGGTAGAGACTAACTTGATTCTGCACCTAATAACGGCAGCAAGACTGTTGGTGGCGCAATACTGGAAGAAGGAAGACTTGCCTACAATTCAAGAATGGACATTGAAAGTCACAAACTTAGCCGAGATGGCTAAAATATCGGCATATCTTAAAGATCACTTAAATGAGAGATATAAACGAGACTGGAAAAAATGGATTGACTATATAAAAATAAATATGGGACCAAGAAATTCCAGTTAGCCTATGCTTAAGATCAGAAATGATTTAAATTGTTTAAAGTTAGTTCAGCAAGAAGAAGCTAAGGTCAATGTAGAATGTCATTAATTTCTTTATTTCTTTTTCTCAATAGATTTTAGACTGTGTTTGTTAAAAATCCATACCGTGTACGGGTTCTGGGAAGTGGGGGGAGGAGAGGGGTAGGGGGTGGAGGGGCATACAAAAAATTGTACTTCGATGTTTTAATGATTGAGGAATGAAATATTTGTGTGTTTTAAAAGAAATAAAACCTTTGATAATGAACAATTGTGGCAAGCAAGAGTGTAAAATGGCACCAAGCTTACTTAATGACTATTTCGCTTAGCATCAGAAATTTTGGGCTCAATTGTGATCATAAGTTAAGGATTACCTGTACACAGTCACCACAATTACATCACAGGCAAACTGACATCGGTGATCCTGTTTCTACCCTCGTGCGGGAGGAAAATTTTAGCTTGCTCCTGCCTTAGACTTTGCAGAATTCTGAGGCTGACTCCAAACTGAATCTGCTTCCTTGGTTGTTCAAAGAAGAAACAAACACAAAGTTATGGGATCAAAACAGGGAGAAGGGAAGGGACATGGAGTAATTTTTCTTTGTCTTAAAAGTGTTGCTGCTAGCTTCAGTCCCCTTGTCCATTGTACTTGAATCACAGTTGTGCTCCATGTACTGACCTGGTGATGTCTGCTGCAATGGTCTTTGATTTATGACTGGTGGCTGAGGAACCCCTTGGAGCCCACCAAAAGCTAGTTATGACCAGAGGTAGGTTGCTCCCAGTAAGACACATGCACACACTGAGCGCAAGCTTGTGCACCACACACATTCATGTGGAGGACGCTGGGCCCCATTGCAACCGTACCGCTTGCAATGGGATCTGGAACCCACTATTGGTTAACATGGTTTGTCTGCCTATTGGTGGCCTTTGGAATTGTGTTTAAGCAAACCAAGGTTTGGTGCAATGTGTGAACCTAGTCTTTGTCCTTTCTAAAATTCCAAGCCTCAGATGCCTAGGTAACCTTAATCCTATTGCAGTTTAGGGCTGATGTATGCAAATCTATTTTAGAATGGGAGGGGGAGTAATCTATTGAGCTTCAATGCCCTTTTAAAATTTTGGTGGATTTCTTTTCTTCTTCAATGCAATGCTTAATTTTAAAGAGAGTTTTTATTGTACATAAATCTGGCAGTCCTCTGATTATTAGCCTGCCCTCATCTATTGTTTTCTGCTTCTTTCCTGCCAACTCTCACAGACAGCCATGTCCTATGTTCATACCTCTGTATTTCCCACATTGTGTTTAGATACATGGGACGTTTGTTTATCAGACCATTAGTCCATCTAGCTCAATCAGCTGTTGACTCTCCAAGGTTTTAGGCAAGGTTTTTTTTTCTTTTTTCCCCTTCACTCTCCTCTCCTTTCCCTTCCCTTTCCTTCCCTTTCTCTTCCTTTCCTCCCTCTACTTTCCTTTAATTTCCTTCCCTCTCCTTTCCCTTCCTTTCTTTTTGATTTCCTTCCCTTTTCTTCCCTTTTCCTTCCCTTTCATTTCCTCTCCTTTCAATATCTTATTTTAACCACACTTTCATTTTTAGCTTTGATCTATTAGTTTTTCTTACATTTGTCACTTTTAGCTGATATTAACTTTTGACCTAAATTGTTTGGAATAAAGATAACCATCTGCTTTGATCTATGAGGATGCTAGGGTGATAACAGGTTTCAATGGAGAATGCTCAAGATGACACAGCAGCAGCACACAGGTTTAAATGGCCAATTTTTATTTTGTTACTTATTTAGAAGAGGTTCAGAAGCAATAACAAATGTTAAAACAATCTAAAAAACATAAAGTAATAAAAATGTCTGTTGCCTCCAATTACAATGCATTCTATACATCTGGAAGGAAAAATATTTTAATATATTTAATCAAAAGAGAAAGAAAGAAAGAGAGGGAGGGAGGGGGAGGGAGGGGGAAGGAAGGAGGAAGGAAGGAAGAAGAGAAAGAAAGAAAAGAGAAGAAAGAAAGAAAGAAAAGAAAGAAAGAAGAAAGAAAGAAAGAAGAAAGAAGAAAACTAAATTAAATACACTATATGATTTTGGATTTTCTTTTCAACAGATCATTACAATCTTGTTGTTCATCCCACCTTTAGATGTTATACAGTCTCTTTAGTCCACCATTTAATTCGTGGCTTTCGTAAACTTCAAATCATCATTTCATTTCTTTGTTCTTTCAGCAAAAAGTCCATATCAGGTTCTCAGGCTTTCAAAAATAATCCAAACTTTAGACCTTCGCATGGCTCCAGCCACACGGAACCCAATACTTGAGGGAAAACCCAGAACTTCATGGCTTTTCAGAAGTCCAAGAGAGTTTTGGATTTCAATGGGGATGTTCCAAAGCACAGGGGCTGTTGCTGAGAAAGCACATTGCCTGAGTCCTACTAAATGGCAATGTTCAAATAAAGGAATAAAGTACCACCCTGTTTGATCTAGTGCAATGTCAGATACCTTCAGCTAGAGGCAGTTCTACAATAATCTGGTCCATTCGGGACTTTACAGATGATATAGAATAACTTAAGAGAATAATAGAATTGGAAGGGACCTGGGATGTCTTCTACTCCAACCCTCTGATCAAGCGGGAAACCCTATTTCAAACAAGCGATTGTCCAATCTCTTCTTTAAAACCTCCACAACTTCTGAAGGCAAGCCATTCCACTGATTAATTGTTCTCAATGTCACAAAAGTTCTCCTTAGTTCTAGGTTGGTTCTCTCCTTAATTAGTCTCCATCCGTTGCTTCTTGTTCTGCCTTTGGGTGCTTTATAGAACATTGAATGACACCCAGAAATAAACTGGAAGCCAATACAATTCATACAGCAGGAGTGTAACATGGGTGAACCATGGAGTACCCGGAACCCCATGTGCTGCTCTGTTTTGGATGAATTTCAACATCGTGTGCTTAACATCTATTTTTGTTATTTCTGATTTTTCATATGGATCAAACCATTGGCAATGGAACATGCCCTCATTCTATTTCACCAAGCCATTACAGTCAATACACTTGCAGTTAGTATCAATAGTGAACATAATTTACGTAATTAACATCATGATTGACACTGAAGAGACAGAAAGGATCACATTAGATGAGCATGAACATAACATTTCCAATTTACCACGTAGAAAATCAGAATTTTACTTCTTGTCTAATGCTTCATTTCTAAGGCCATTTCTACACTTGCTTTCTCATTCACTATTATGTATCACAAAACAACACAGAAACATTTAAGCTAATATACCTGTATATGTGTATGCGTATATAACTATATGTGAGTTTAATCTGTGTTTCCTTTCAGATTGGTTGTAGTCCATGATCAGTTTATTCTGACTGAAACACTATCAACCTAATCTAACCCCTCAAAAATCCCAATTTTGAAATCCTATGCAAGTAGCAAAATTGCTTTATATATGGCTGGCAAGCTGCACTGAAATTGTGGAGGCACCAATTACCTCAGGTAGTTGTCGCACAATACTTTTCCATCTTTTTCAGGTTGTGTGAGAGAGAGAGACAGAGAAAGAAAATCAGGATCCATCAGCCCTTTGAGTACATCAAGTCAAGAAACATTGCACAGGTTCCAGAAATGCTATTTCATTGTTTTAGAGTATAGTAATAACATCTTGAAAACTTGATAGAGTTTCTCTTTGCCCTACCTTATACCAAATAAAATCAAAGTGGAGTTAATTGAGTTTCTTTCTCAATTTCTGGACTGTGTAATCTCTTCTCCAAATCCCTCCTTAACAGCTTGTTCCTTCCTTCCCCCCTTAAAAGCTCTTTTATATCTCCAAGCCATCTGGGTTTGTTTTCTCTGCCACCTTTGTTTCTTTGGTAGTGTTGTTTCATGTTTTGTAGAGTCTTTCTTTGTTATATAAATGTTTTTAACATTCTGTAAATGCCCCAGAGTCGCTGGAAGGTGAGCATCATATACATTTTTAAAAAATATGTATTAAATGACTTTCCAAGGTCAGTTTTACATTTCTTTACAAGATGGTGGACATGACTCCACAGTCATCACCCAACCCAACAGGTGCACAACACATATACACAGATAGAGCTTTGGTTACACAATCGTGCCTGCCATCTTGATGTTTTTACCCTTCCTTCCTTCCTTCCTTTCTATGGACACTCCTGGTTCTTTTGAAGTATAACACAAATATATGGCTTCCTCATAATAGTAATTTTAAAAGAACATTGTAAAAATGGAAAGTGTGAACGGAAGATTCCAATTACAATTTTTTAAAAAAAATGTTTAAAACTAGTGATGCTGTGGATTACCTTTTAATAATATTTCTAGCTCTCTGAA